>NC_056749.1:693262181-693384681 GCF_019279795.1 Protopterus annectens
AGTAATGATACCTAGATATTTAATATGCGTGCCCTCCCAGTTTGTCTCTTTTTGATCTAAGTTCCATAGTAACATGTTTTATTCACTAGAACTGCCTCAGTTTTGCTGTCATTGAATTTTAGACAGAGATGTTTGCAAAGAATTCTAGATTATGTAATAGGTGATCTACTGAATTTTCAGTATCATTAGAAGTTATTAGTAAGTCATTTGCAAACAGTTGTATCTTGGGGGATAATTTGTCTGACACTTTATATCCTTTAACACTGTCATTATTTCTAACATAATTTGCTAGAGGCTCAATAGCTAGGGAAAAGCGTAATGGGGAGAGGGAACACCCCTGTTTAGTACCTATTAATATTTCAAATGGGCTAGATAGATAAGATCCAATCATTACATAGGCTATGGACTTTTCATATAGTTTTTTTAACTAATCCTATAAAGTTTGGGGAGAAATTGTATTTTTGCAACACTTTAAACCAATATGGCCAACTTAGGGAGTCGAAAGCTTTATCTATATCAAGGCTTAAAATAGAAAGCTCATTTTTTTTCTTGTTTGCTACGTTTATTAAGGACAGTAATCTAATTACATTGTCTTGCACCTTTCTGCTTTTGATAAGCCCAGTTTGGTCTTTATGAATTAATATTAAAAGAATATTATTTAATCTGTCTTCTAAGATAGACATGAATATCTTGTAATCGATGTTAAGCAAATAAATTGGCCTGTATGATGTGCAGAGGTTGGGCTCTTTATTTGGTTTTAGGATGGGAGAGATAATAGAATATTTCCATGAGGGAGAGATGTTTTCTGTAGTTTTAACTTCTTGGAATGCACTGAGTGAGACTGTCAAGATGTTATCAGGTAAGAGTTTGTAAAATTCTGGAATTAGACCATCCAACCCTGGTGCCTTTTTTGTCTTAAGATTTTTATTTGTTCCTTTAATTCTTTAAAGGAAAAGGGTTTGTCTTTGTTATTAATATTGTGTTTGGATAACTTCTTTTGAATATTATTAGCAAGAAGCATGTCTATACTTTTGTTATCACTTGTATATGAGTTATTATTATTAATATTCTTGTAATGGTTTTTAAAACATAATAAGATATTTTTAGATCTGTAACTTTGAGAGACTGAATATTTCTAGTGTATATTTTTTTATATTATTTTTTTCATTTAAATATTTAGATCTAATCACAATCCTGTGCATACTCTTGGGATTAATTGAGTAGGATTGTAATCTGATTTTTCCAGATTTATTGATATTTTATGCTGCACGATATCCTGATATTCCTTGTTCAGTTTACATATGTCAGCTAATGCAGATTTGCCATTTGGTGTAAGCTTTTGTTTTTCATCAATTTCTTTTTGTATATCTACTAGTTTTTTTATCCCACTCTTTCCTTTTATTTATATACCAACTTTTGACTTTACCATTTAAGACTACCTTTAAAGTGTCCCATAGGATAATATCTGAAACATCTTCATTATTATTGGTGTTTGGGTAAAGCTTTATTTCATCTAGAAACCATTCTTTAAATCCTTGTACTGTTACTAGATAAGCAATCAGTCTTTGACAGAAGTTTAAAGGCTCAGTATTAAGTGTTACATTGAAGGTGATAGCATTGTGCTCAGACATAGGACATGATGTCAGCATTACATTATCAGTTTTGGCCAGTAAAGAACTGGTTACAAACACTTTGTCTATGTTGGTCTGAGTAGTGAGAATACTTCAGGGAGGATAATATTTTATATCATCAATGTCAATTAGCTTTCTGTCTTTTATGTAGTTATTCAGGTGCTTGACAACAGGGGACATTTTGAAGGGCTTAGAGCTTGTGGTAACAGTGGAGGACAAGATGCAATTAAAATCACCTGCTAATAGTAACTCACCTTTAGACTTTAATATTATGGTGTCTAAATGTTTTTTTACAGTTTTAGTCCCAATGCCCAGTATCTAGTAGGTGTTTGCAAAAGCGTACATCTTTTTATCTAGTCTTAGTGTGACTAATGCAAGCATACCATCATTGCTTGAGTATGAGTCAACTATTTCTGGAATTCTCATTGATTTTCTGTGTAAAATTAGGACACCTCTTCTTTTGGGGTTGTAATTTGAACTTACCAAAATCTTATAATATTTAAAGGTTAATTTGTTTAGATCTTCTGTTACTAAGTGGAATTTCCTGAATGAATGCAAAATCTGCTTTATGTAGCATTAAATAATTGTTGACACTACTTTTCATGGGGTTCTTCAACCCATCGACATTAATAGATATAATGTTAAATATTATAATTTGATGGAGACTGCTATTGTGAGTAAAACTGAAAAGTGCTTTCCTTTGTACATTATGCAAAATACATTTTAAAAGCTGTTACGAACAATTTAAAAACTCTAAATTTGAAAATAAAACTGTATATTGTAATAACCTTCTGCATGGATAAAACATATCCAGGCTTACTATACCACTAATAGAAGCCACAGACTAACCCTCTCATGATATTTAGTGGGAATTCCTAGCTACTGCAGGTTAATAGCAAGCAGAAGGGAAACTGCATGTACATTAAAAACATACAAAGGGAAAATCCAATTTAATATACTATGTATGCATGAACTAAGAACATGAAGCTGTATATAATTTCTTAAAATTCTTTTTATCTGACCAGACTAAGATAAATTGATTAATCCCAATACTTGTTTGTTGCTATGAGTAAATACAGGACTGTAATGTCATTAAAGCAGACAGTAAAAAGATGCATTTAAAAATGTCACTGTCAGAAACATATTTATAATTCTTATTTAAATATAAATGTAATTCAGATTAAATAAGCCACTATTTACAGTATAACATATGCTTATAAGACTTTTTAGATGAAAAAATAATTGCTAACTGCATGAAAACACAGATCAAATTATCATTTTTGAATATGATTGGCTGTTTGAGTTCAGTGAAGATAAACAGCTTCAGAGGTCATGCCTACTTCCTGGAAGAGAGCACAGATTGTTTCTCATGAGTCTGTGAGCTAACTGAAGCCTTTAGAAGCTTGACCTTGCCACAAAAGTTGTCAAAATTCCATCAAAAAAGGAAGTAGGCAGGAGTTTTCTAGTAAAGTGAAGCTTTTAAGCATAACTTGTAAAATGATGAATATTTAAAATAAAGGCTCCAAATTACCAACCATACACAGCTATAAGATATATTAGCTAAATTGAGCACATTGCAGAAGTTCAATTAAATAGTAAATGTATATATAATAATAAAATATCACCACTTTCTTTTTAATTACTTAACAGTAACACAGTAAGCATTTCTCTCACCTGCAGTGATTAAATACTATGACACTAGGACTAAAACAGAAAGGGAAGGCACATACATGAAGAAATAAGTATATAATATAAAATAAATGTATAATGAGTAAGTATGTATATAAAGAGATAAAAGTACAAAATAGTAGTTTGCAGTTGGATAAGATTTTGATTTACTTGAAGTCTGAGTAATATATATTATTTATAAAGTTAGCATTGTTCTGGGAAAGATAATACGAGAGAAAAAAGTTACATTACCTTCTGTGTGTGATTCCACATTATTTAGAAGGGAGAAAACAAAAACTTGCATGAAATGTGAAGTTATGTATAATCATTTGTCTCTGAGTTTCTTTTTTTTTTTTCTTTAATAGTCCACTCATTTTTTTGAAGCTTGTCTTTTTAAGTTCATTGAAGAATCTATAGGTTCAGGTTGACTTAAAAGGTTCTTTTTTTTTGGACAAATGGGGATGCTTCTTCGAGAGAGTCAAAAGTTTTCTTTCCTTCTAGCAGGGATAGTTTTATTCTTGCTGGGTATATGAGTGGTGCTTTAATTACTTCCTTTTTTAATGATTTTATTAGAGAGACACATGATCTTCTTTTTGACAGTACAAGGGGTGAAAAGTCATTGTCAAACCTGATAGTTTGGTCACCAGTTTTTAATGGAGCAAGGGACCAGGCAGTTCTTAAAACAAGGTCTTTGTCTTGAGTGGAGATAAATCTTACAATAATAGATCTTGGGTGGCTGTTTTTACTGGATACAGAAGTTGTAGTTAAAGACCTGCGTGCCCATGAATGATAGTGCTTCAGGTTTGTTTAGGATTTTAGGAATCCAAGAAGTCAGGAATTTAGTCATATTGTCTCCCTCCATCTGCTCCAGGATGCCGTAGATTATTATGTTGTTTCTCCTGGTTCTGTTCTCAGTGTCATCTATCTTTTCAATGAGTCTGGTGTTTTCTTGAAGTATAAAGTTTATGTTTTTCTCTATTTCTGTTAACCTGTAGTCTATATCTGTTGCAGAATATTCCAAAGCAGCAATCTGGGCAGTTTGTTGTTGAAGAATTTCATTTAATAATGGTATTTGACTGGTGGTATCTTATTTTATATTGTCCACTTTTAAGTTTAATTTGTCTATTTTACTCACCAAGTCTTGAACTATAGTAAGGATTGCCTGTATTTCTTTCTTCACTGGAGTTTCTTGCTGAGAACATTTGGGGTTGCTCATCTTCCTTTGTGAATGTGGTTTCAGTGTCCCTTCTATTCAAATGTTTGGCCGGAAAATATGAACATTTTAGCTTAAGAAGTACACCAACTTGTAGCTTACAACTTCCAGAATCTGATTTTAGTAGTTTCAGGTCTTTTCGGTGAAATTAAATAAAAAATCCTGTCAGGGAAAAAAATGAAGACTGCAGACCTCAAGAACTCTGCTGCTTTCAGCTTACCATCCAAGCCACACCCCTCTAGGCAGTCTTTGTTGTTTAGAAAGATTGTTTTTTAGTGCCTCAGCATGCATTAGTCTATGTTTGTGTTGTGTGCTATGTAAGGTGGATGTTGTGTACGTGGTTTCAATAACCTGATGTGCACTTGTATGCAAGAGTTTAGCCTCCAGTGACATTGTGTAACTACACCTCTCTCTCACTGTGTCTGCTTCTTTAAGGATTAAGTGGTTGATTAGCTAAGACTATGCAGAAAATACAAAAACAAAATCAGTGAAATGCACACACAAAAGCAAGAAACAGTGATGATCATTCAAAATAATTTAAGTGCTATTAAACAACCAAAGGTCCACTGTTTTGTTTCAAGAATTTATAGGAAATCTACCTATTCAAACAGTTATATTCATTACAAAAGTAATCATCCTTGATATGCTAAAAAGAACTTAGTTAAAGGACAGTTCATAAGAGCCGCATGTATGGTCTCCAAGGAAGACTTCCTAGCTGAAATGAACAAGATGAGGGACATGTGTTTTTGCTTAACACATCAGAACACAGGTTATTGGGACAGGGGGGATAAATATTTTCCTTTGTTCGATATATCCAATGAACAACTACTGCTTATTTTAATTACAGTAGATTTTTCAAACTCCATGAACATTATTTTCAATGAGTTTTGCAAATATATTAAGAATGTTATAAAGAACAATTGGTCCATTTTAAAAATTGATGATAAAATTTTGAATGTGGTAGGTGAAACACCCAATGTTATATACAATAAAGATAAAAACTTTAAGAGAATTTTGGAAAGTCATAAAACCAGATTACGGGGGCAACAATCAATACTCATGACAAGGAACAACAAAATGTGGAAGATGTAATTATTGTAAATGTATTATTGAACAAAATTCCATTGTTTTAAAAATTTGTTTTAATGCTAAAATCTTATTTAAGAAGGGTAACTGTGAGACAAACATACTTGTTTATTTAGCAGTATGTGATACCTGCCAGGAAATTTTGTAAAAAAATTTACAACATGTCTATGATATTAAAAAGCAGAATGATAGTGTCTTATACAAACATTCATATACATGCATTAGTTTCCACAAGTTTATATTTGGTATTTTGGAAAAAAATCCCTATGGACATCAGAGGAGGTCAGTGGGAATCAAAAATTTAATACAGGAGTTAGTCTGGCAGATTAGACTAGACGCATCCTCCCCCCAGTTTAAATGAGAATATTTCAATTTATCCAGTGTTAAAAATCAGGGCTGCTAAATTGTGACTAGAAGATTTCAGTTATATTTTCCCAACCAGTGATTGAATGTTGTAAGGAATTTTAACAAAAGTTTTTATGTTTTGGTAAGGCTGAGACAGTATGGTTTATTAACTGAAACTATTATGTCCATTTTCATACATTAAACTTAGTTTTCTTTGTATTATTTTTACAAAAAGAGTTTATTATTAAACTCAAACAACTGTTTATTACATTATGCTATTCGTTATTTGATTGTTTAATTAATGATATTATAAATGAGATGGTTTAACCAACAGTTTTACATTCTGATGAAGTCCTATCATTTTTGGATAAAAGTGCTTAAGGTTTTCTTGTTTTTGTGGAATAAATATTTGGAAATGTAAAGATTACTTGTAAATTTTTACAGGATATGGATGTGGACCTGAGACTACATGAGCCCATGTTTTTTTTTTTTTTTTTTTGTTTAAAACCAAAGGTTCCTGACTTTGCCTGGATGGAACTGGTCACCAGTAAAGCACTTCTTGAGTGAAGGCTAGGACTCCAAGCTTCACTGTGCTGCTGGAAAATGAGCAGAAGACAATATGTAGTAAAAGAGGTTTCCTCAAGAGCAATACTGGTTTGCTTGGTGGACCCTCTGTATCATGGAGCTGTGGAAAGCAATGGATGGAAAGAGTACAAAGTAGCTTATACAACAGTCTATAGCAATGAAAAGAGGAGAGAGAAGGACATTGGAAATTAGATTACCATAAGGGGTGGAAATCAGAGACACAGCCTTATTATAAAAACAGCAGCAACATGGGTGAAAGAGATGGGGAAAACCATCCAGGCTCACTTGAGATTGCATACAGTCAAATAAAGGCAATATTGGAGCTCCTTCAGAAACTTTAACTTAATGCATTAGTGAGGGATGGGGCAGACAAAGAATGCAACTTTAAGCAGGTAAAAGATAAACAGAATATATGAGCACTAAAGCACAGACTGCAGCATGGAGAATTATCTCACTATTGACCTTCTACTACAATTTAAGACACCAGACTATGCAGAAATTTACCAGTAACATTGTTTATGGAAAATGGCTCAAAATCTCACAGGAGTACACAGCTCTGCCACAATTGTGAATTAAACTACATGACTGTGGACCAGAAGGATTTATATTACAAATGTATAGCTTTTACATGTAATTCTACGTGGGGAAATAGAAATGCTGAATAATGCAGAAACACAGTCTTCCCACAACAGTTAATTAAAATACGAGACTAAGGTCCCAGAACAAACTTAAAAATTCAAATGGAATAGAGTAGTAAAGTGCAAAGTATTATTACCACACAGTGTAACTAAGTGTAACTCAGATATTGAATGAAAATAATTAAAATAATTTGATTTTCTCTCTTTCTTATATATATTAACTCTGAAACTTCCATACCTAGGAGAAAAGGGAATATTCTGAGAAACTGGCATCTCAGACTAATTATATATGTCTGTTCTGTTTTTTTTTTTTTTTTTTTTTTTGGCCATTCAGTCTCAGCATAATGGGACTCGCTAAAGCTGGTCCAGATGGTTACCACTAATGCCACCTGTTTTAGAGTTTAGTTTTTTGTTTTTGTTTTGTTTTTTTTATTTTTCTTTCCTAAATAGATGGTGACACACTTAACTTCCTAAACTACTGCAAGATCCTTCATAGTTTTTCATTTTCCACATTCATTCATCTAGGAGTCATTTTGTTTGTCAAGCAGTATTTTGATGAAAGAGGAATCTTTATCTTATTTTCCCTTTTTCCAATTTTTTTCAAAGCTGTCTGCTGATTAGTATGTAGTCATGGAAATATGGGGATAAATATTGAGTGATCATGGAGTTATAAAATTTAGAGACATGGGGATGTGGGGTTGCAGTGAAGGCTTGGTCCTCTGTAAAAAATATTTTTGCAGTTTTTTGTTGCCACTGATGATGAGTGATATCTACTTTTCTGGTTGAGTTAATTCCTGTAAAAGTTTACATGGCAGTCCTCCACTGATTCCCGTTAGTCCATAAAACTTACTTTGCTGTAGATCTTCGGGTTGTCAACAACAGGAATGGTCATCCTATCTGACCTGCTGTCAAGATTCAGACATTGTTGTCAAAGACTGCAAGACAAAAATGAATACATGAAATTATTCACTGGGAACTGTTTCTTTGTGACCAGCCTTGCAAATGGAAACAATGATTCACTAATACTGCTGTTTCTGCTTCGACTGCTGTTCTGACTATCATAGTGAGTCTGTGTGTTCTTCTTGTTGGAAGGTGGAGGATTGATCTGTTTGGTACCCATTAAATTAATATTGTTTCAATTAATAATTTGATGGTGATTGTTGTGGTATTGTAATGCTGTCCTGGATGGTTTTCTGCTCTGCCCTTAAGCCCTCCTCATCTAGTTATGGAGGGCTTTGTACTTTTTGTCATTTGGGAAAATTTGGAGTAATTCTTCGGGAGTGAGGTGAAGATAAAGAAAAAGCCAAATGTAAGTTGTGTATCCAATTGGATGTCTGTGTGTGAGATGGACTTTTATTTGAGTGTGTTCCATCTGAACTGGCAGTTTCTTTTCAAATACTCTTTATTTATGTATTTATTTATTTATATTTGTTTACTGAGGTAGTGCACTGTTCAATGTGCTTTTCATTTTGGATCATGAATGTTTCGCTTTATACATTGTTTTCTTTCACATATTTATCCATGTGTATTTTACATAACTTACCATACCAGTGTTAATTTGTTATTCTGCCCTTTGCCTGTTTTTGTATTTGCACAGTGTTTAGTCAATAAGCAGTAAAGAAAGATGAAGTAGAACTTGAAGGCGACATCAGTGTGCAATAGCCTGATCTCAGACAACAACCTGATCTGACACCATTTAAATCATACTGGTTTTGTTTTTCTATGTAGACACCAACTCCTGATATATCATACTGCATTCGTACTCCCACCATAAAAATCAAGTTGGACTGATAGTCATTGCTGCAATTCAGTCTTTTAATGCATCATGCAGACAAGTACCTCTTCCTACTGAATAACCCTAACACTCTTATAAACACGTTCAGACAGTTTTGTTAGGACTATCTTCTCTTCTGTGATGGGAAATGCTGGCAGCAGATTTTTTTCCTAAGTGTAATGTCTCGGCTATAAATAAATTATTGAAGACTAGTTGCTACTTCAGATTTAATCCCAGTTTAGGTTGCATGCTATTGTTTTCTGCTTTTAATTTTGCTTTTACATTTTTGAATTTTGAACTCTGCTGTTTAATTTTTAAACATTTTAATATTTTAACTTATAAACACTTAAATAATCTTGAGCTTGAAAACTAGTGATTTACCAAACAGTCTTGGACTCAATTAAAAATTTGAGATTAAAAAGCCAGAAATTGTATTGATGTTTAACTTGCACTTTAGTAGCCTAGCTTTACAGCTGGAAGATTATAGCATTGTGGAGAGTGCTGCTGCCTCTGGGTTTTTATTTTGTTTACTGCTGCACGAGTTTTTCACTGTAACATCCAGTACTACTAAGTTAAGATACAGGTAGTATTCATTTCAAGTTTTGTAGGGTAGCGCTTAACTACTTGGTATAGCCCATTCACACCCATTTCATTCTTTGCTGTTTCTGCAATGCTTCCCTGGTGACACAAAAACTGAGCGCTTATTTTATTCATTTATTTATTTATTTATTTAGGAACAAATGCAATTGTAAGGCATTATATGAATACAGCCTTACTGTTTCCATTATTTAAAATGTTTGAAAAACATGGTACAACACCTACTGTATTATTTAGAGGCAAATTGTCAACTAGGCGCTTTTAATGTGGCTCTAGGAGAAATTACCAAATTACTGTAGCTGAAAGTATCCTATATATTGATTTTATAAGATCTGAAATAGGCTAAGCCTGAAGTATCAACTTAAGTATTGTTATTAATTCAAACAATCATAAGGATATTTTCTGTTCTCCATATGTATCCTTTTTTTTCACAGACAGATGATTGCTTGTTTGATAAAGACAGAAGAGCAATTAGAAGAGTAACAACTGTCTCCTAATTTTGCTTAGTATTGAACAACAATATGTCTTTCAAGCCTCATTCTGATAATTTAATTACTAGTAAGGAAATTAGGGCCAGTATTCATAGATGGTTGCAAACTTTGCAAGATGTAGACAAGCTGTCTTGTATACATTATAGTTTCATTCTAATTCATAGAGCCCCAAACTGCCTAAAACCACCATTGTGCTCCTTAGACAGTAAAGTTCAGCACAATGCATGCTAATGTGGTAGCCTGTAGGAAGGGGTCTATGTAGAAGGACCTTCCTAGTGTGCTGTTCAGTTAGAAGATTTGCAAAGTATGAGATTCATAGATACCTGAACTTCAGAAGTGCTGGGCAGGGCAGGGATCCAAAGACACAAGTGTGCAAGGCATTTATTTGGTGCACAGCTATGCCTTTCAGTGGTGGGGATCTCTGCAGGGTGAAACAAAGCCCCCCTTTCCTTCCACAGATAGCCAATGTAGATAAATCATGCTGTGTATGAATAGGAGTGTGTGAGTGTATGTGTGTGTGCATATGTATGTCACTGGGTGTCCAGGAGTATCTGTGTGTGTGTGTGTGTGTGTGTGTGTGTGTGTGTGTGTGTGTGTGTGTGTGTGTGTGTGTGTGTGTGTGTGTGTATCTGTGTCCATCTGTCTGTCTGCTTCTCTGCCCCTAGGCAGGGGGGTCAGTGCCTGTGTAAGGTCCTCACAGTAAGTAACACTAGAGGTAGGAATGCCATAGAGCAGCTCAGATTATACACATTCCTGTGTAATGAGAGAGTGCCCTTTTGGGAATGTAGATAACAATTAATGGTTAATGCCACTGCAGGACAAAGTCACTTACTGGTGCAAAGCTGTTACTACAGCATTATTTACTATTAATACCAGCCTAGGTTTAATCTAGGAAAGGCACTACACTTTTTTGTATTTGATATAAAGCTTCCATTTTATTCAGTCTGTGGTAGGAAATATTATTATAACATATTGGGGTGATTCATAAACAAATAGTGCAATGCAGAAGGCAAAATTGTGCTATGGTCAGTGGGGTGCGAGATGGGTGAGAGTTAGGGACATGTCTATCACAACTTTGCTAGGCTGTGAAATACAGTGGCCAACATGATAAATATATAAATGAGCGTATAATAAAATGTAAATTAGATAAAAATAAGCAGCACTGTTGTTATGAGCATGAGCAAATGCAAATAAATGTAAATAATATGGTAGTGTGATTCAGAAACATATAACCTGAAATGATGCACAACTGCAACCAATGGGGGACATGATGAGTATATCCCAGGCATCTATCTGATGCTACTACAAACATGATATCAGAATTATCAATAGGTTTAGTAGAAATGTACATCTGCGAGGCTGACCTCACATCCACAAGCCACTGTGGTGCACATTGTCTTCTGCCACAATTCGGAGTGATTCATCTGCAACTAATATTTCAGACCCTCCAACATGGAGAAATGGTGTACTGCTATAATGTGAAATAATATACCATGCAGGAGATGGTGCAGGTGTATTGTCTGTACAGACAACCTCATAGGGTATTTGGAATACCCATTCTTCTTGGCACCAAGTTATGTTTAGCTATGAGAATGCTGGCTACAGAAACCATCCAGCAAACAATGGGAGACATGACAAATATAGCTGAGGCTCTACCACAAGGATAGCGCCCTAAATTCTCAGTTTCATGCTACATCTTGTGGAGGAACAGACATGGTTCCCACACTCCGCAGGAAAGAGGAACAATACCATGCAAGCATTTTATGATACATCCTGTTTCCCTGATGTGCTGGGAGCCATTGTGTGTAGTCACATTGTCATCAAAGGACCTACTTGAAGAAAAAAGACTATAGCATATCAACCATAAAGCAGAATACTCCCTCAGCTGCTAGGAGATCATCAATGCAATGAGTATAATATACAGTCGCCAACTAGGTGGCATACAGGGCACCACTCTAAAGTGCTTTTCCAGTATTTATTTAATGTAGTAAGACCAGAATTATACAGTGCATCAGTATGGCACCCAGGCAATGACGATAATTCCTACAACTGGTACATGTATGATCTATATCAGCAATTTGTTCAGACTGCTGTCCCCAGGGACATCTTACTGGAGATACCTCATATATCCTGGAGACATGGCATTTGGCAGTGGTAAAAAATTCAAACCATGGCAAAGAATGCATACAACACTGCCCTGTTACAGACCCAAAACATCACTGAGTGCCTGTTCAGATTGATAGAGGCCCACTTCAACTGTGTATATGCCTCCTGTGGTACTCTGCAGGATGATCATGAAAAAAGTTGCAAAATATTTGCTGTTTGTGCAGTATTACACAACATTTTAGTATATAAACAAATATAGCACAGTATAATTGGAAGACAAGAATACCAGAGTTAGCAGAGGTGCCTGTTAAGGAACCCGTGGATGCAGTATAGACAGCATCTTGGTTCACAACTATGACCCAGATTAGATATAACAAAGATTAACAGTGATACCTACAAAACTAATACCAGGTTATGCTGTACCATGCATGGATAGTACACATGGTGCATCAGACACAATCTACTCTGGTAACTGACTACTGAGAGCAGAGTGCAGATGTCATCACATGCTTAGGTGTGGAGTTCCACAGTGGCAGGTGTAAGCATCAGGCATTGTTGGGGCTTACTGGAGTGTGTGTGTGCATGTGTGTGTGTGTGTGTGTGTGTGTGGGGGGGGGGTCTATATTATAACACTGAAGTTGCAAAACTTTGAATGTTATAATATCGAACCAACTACATCGAATGATGAAAATAGTGAAGCCCTAGAACATCGAATTCTTACCTAGGGCTAAGATTTTGGTGGGTTGTTCCGTGGCGTCGCTACTTCCTCCACTGTGTTATGGACCTTAGGGTTAGGGTGTGGGTTAAGGTAAGTGGATAGGTAGGAATTTATGTATGGTTTAGTGTAGGGTTAGCAGTAGGGTTTTAAGTGTATGTGTGTGTTTTAATTAGTTTGTTTGTGTATAGTTTCGTACGGGTAAGTGAGTTATAGTTACCGATCTTAGGGTTAGGGTGCAGATTAAGGTTAGTGGATAGATAGGAATGTATGTACGGTTTAGTGTAGGGTTAGAAGTAGGGTTTTGTTAAGTGTATGTGTGTGGTTTATTTATTTTGGTATGCTTGTGTTGTGTGTACATTTCTCGGAACAGTGAATTTACCTCCTGGCTGGCATGATAAATCATGGTGGTAGCCCTAAATCATGGTGCTATCCCTAAATCCTACTTGTTCTCATGTCGACTTGTGGCCATTGACAATATTGACCTGAGCAGCAAGGTCTCCCCAGACATCCTGGCAGTAGACTTAGTCGGTCTTATTGGTAAGGAACGTCTACTGACCATTTTCATTAAGGGCATGCAGCATGATGTCATTCTCTGCCTGGGAGAACATCTCTATCCTTTTTGTCCTTTTCAGTCTTTTCTTCTCAGACATCCTACGATGAAAATGTGAGGACAGGCATATGTAAGCTGTCAGCCTGTTATACCTCTGTCATCCACATCTCAGTATCACACTACAAAGTCCAATGTTGCCATGGATTATGTTACACCTGACCCACAACATGCCACATGCCACATGTTCAGGTGTATGCTACTCATGCTGCAAAGTCCAGTGTTACCATGGACTATGTTACACCTGACCCACAAAGTGACACATGCCACACGTTCAGGTGTCTGCTATTCATGTTACAAAGTCCAGTGTTACCATGGACTATGTTACACCGGACCCACAAAGTGACACATGCCACACATTCAGGTGTCTGCTATTCATGCTACAAAGTCCAGTGTTACCATGGACTATGTTACACCGGACCCACAAAGTGACACATGCCACACATTTAGGTGTCTGCTGCTATACAGCAGTCAGTAAATCATTGTTTGAGTGCCTTTTCCATATAAAAAAAAAACATAGGTTTTATGAACATTTCATTTAAACACCACAGGTTTTATGAAGTATCCAACCAAAATCAATCCCTGAAACAGAGAGTGTAGTTGAAAATTGCATTGCACATGGGTGGGTGCCTGAGCAAGTTACTGACCCCATCAAGTTGAGTCTTTCGGCCTTTCCTGGTTAGGGGTCGCCACAGTGGAACTCCGGTCTGCTAATGATTGGTAGTTGATTTTTACATGCCGAGTTACGAGCCCTGACGCACAACCTTCAACAAAGGTACGCCCATTCACGCATGTCTCCACACAGAAGACGCTCTAGCTGACAATCGAACCGGACAGGGTCTTACTGTGAGGCGACAACACTACCGCAGCACCACAACCGCACTGACTCTATCAAGTATGGGGATATATTTAATGTATCAGCCTAGCTGTAGAGGACCTATACAACAACACTGGAAGCTAATCTAGACACTACAGGTGAGACACACTCATACCATTATAATAATCACACCCAAACATCACCCTGAAAAGCCATGTATGTAATACAAATTCATGGTGACACCAAGGCATGTCAAACAAGTACATTTTTCACTGCTAATTTTAACTGTTTATTACTCTGACAAAAATATGTTTTGGGAGAGAAAAGAAATTTGATGTATAAACATTAAGTTCCTTCTAATATCCTCTGAGTTTATTACCATTTCAACTTCCTGACATTTTAATGTCCCAGACTGAGACAGAGAGAGCGAATGAGATAATGCCCAGCTCTGGAATCCATTCCTCTAAGGGGTGCCATTTAGTCTGCAATATTTTTGTACGCTATAAGAAAACATCAGTACAGCTAACTAAAAGGCTAGGAAAAAATCAATTGAATTGAACCTGGCCTCTTGCATTCTGTGTTGCGAGTAAAACTATAGAGATTTCTCCTGCACATGGATTTATCCCGCTGCAATATATAGCAGAAGATTAATGAGTTTAATGCATAACAATACACAAAGAAAAACATAATAAATGCAAGTAATACACAATAGTAAACACAGCTGCATTAACAATACTAGTAATAATAGTAATAGTAACTAATAAAATAATAATGATATAATCATGACTGTCAGTCTTAGAATTTTTTACCTAAATAAAGGATTCACTCCCTACACTACCTAGTAAATAATTTGAACTTCTGTAACTGCTTGTATGACTGATACTCAAACACAATCATACTAATGTTTTATTTATTTTGTTGTTGTTTTGAGTCTCTTCTTCATGCTATCCCATCTTTATATTTTTATTCAATGTTAGTTTTTTCCCTCCATTTCTATTACTATTTGATGCATTGTCAGCCACAATTGTGCTTATGATGCAGCAGAGGTCCCCATACTATGGTATAGCACTTTTTTGTCTCCTGTTGAGTCTCCATCTGCCTCCAGGCCTGCTTCTCAAGCAGGTGAAGTAGGTCTTTCAGTAGGGAAGATAACCTGGAAGGTTCCCTTATGACCTCCAGTGGTGGTAGTTCCTGGGGGGGGGGGGTCGTCACACCTCTGCTGGCACTGCTGGTAGGTTTCAGCATATTACCCAGCAAACACTGGAGGAAATGATAATGGTGTTGGTAGACAAATAGATTGACACCCACACTGGATGCCTGGAGAAATCTCTCTGTGACTAACCAAGCTGCACCTCTGTCTACCACTGCTTAGAATGCTGACACAGGCAGGACCCAGCAGAGAAGGTAGTCAGAGAATGGTCTAATCTTTGGCTCAGTACTGCCTGAAGCAGGTTGAAAGTGAGCTATCACTCCTCCCTATCTCCAATCACCCTCCTTGTTTTTCACTTCTCCAGTTTGCAATCCAATTCTTCCCATCACCAACTGCCCCCCCTCTATCTGTATGTGTCTATCTACTGTGTCCTTCCATTTGTGTCAGCATTTCCCTGTTGATCCCTGCCTATGCTTTGTTTTTGTTTGGCTGCTCATGCTACCATCACCTTTTTCCTTCCTCCACCTTTCCCTTATATCTTTCTCTATCTGTTGTTCTTATAATAAAGAAATCTGTCCCAAGGAAATGGACTCCTGTCCATCCAAAAAAAGTATACCCTTTCTCCCCACCCCAACCACTCTTTCCTTCCCTCTGTACTTCTTACTTTCCACTAATTGCTTGCCCCCTCCCCTTTCTGAATATCCTATCCTCCCAGTTCTTCCCCATTTATATGAACAGCATTGGTATATTATGGCCCTCAGCAGTTTTCATATCTTGCGGACCGATATAGTAGTGCGCATGCCACATGTTCACTACCGCTATTCAAGAATTATATGAATACAAGCCACGGTGCATGCCTCTATTTGCATATAGTGCCAATTGCACAAGCAGATTCCTTAATTAAATAATCATCATGGTGCTAATTGCCTATTACTTTGATAAGCAGCACACATTTAGTTTCATATGGTTTTGTGTGAGCACCCTTTTAAATCCATGGAATTATGTTATATTGATTATTAAAAAAGTAGAAGTCATAATTGTGAACTTTACATTGATGGTTATGAATTATTTTAGCTGACATAATTCATTTCCTGTTAGTTTATATGTACAAAGCAATGCTCGAGTACGTAAGTGTACACTGTATACTTTTTAATGCTAGTCATATGCGTCTTTTTGCCATCTATAAATCTAACATATGTTCAGTAGTCACTTTAGCTAAATGGATCTGATTACATGGCATTTATTTGTTAAGTGCAATATGCTATATTGTTACTACATTTCTTGTTTTATATTTAATTCTCAGGCTTGCCTGAAATACTCCATGTGGATCATTGTCCTACCTTGGTTAAGAAATTTAAATAGAAAGATTGATAGATAGATAGATAGATAGATAGATAGATAGATAGATAGATAGATAGATGATAGATAGATAGATAGATAGATAGATAGATAGATAGATAGATAGATAGATGATAGGTAGATAGATAGATAGATAGATAGATAGATAGATAGATAGATAGATAGATAGATAGATAAAGATAGGTAGATGAGACATATAAGTCAGTGAGTAAATAAATAAACAAAATAGAGAGTCCATTTCAATATTCTGCACTTTGAGAAAAAGAAGGCAGTTTCTATCCTGGAATGTTCCACTGCTCTCAAAAAGAAAGTTTCAGAAACCATTTTGAGAGCAATTAATTTTAATAGGAAATATGTGCAAAATAGATTTGTGTTTTCTTATATTTTTGTGCTTAAGCAAATGCTAGCTTCTTTTATCTATGTCAGGTTTTAATGTTTGTTTTCCTGTCATGCAAAACCGGCAAGAGATGTTGCACAAGTGGAAATAAACGTATTACAGCCTCCTTGTTAAATTATTTTATCTCATATGTTTACTCTGACTGTGGAATGTATCTCTGTAGACAGTTTTTAATATTGCGTTCTTTTTTTTCTTCTCTTTAAAGTAAAAACCTTTGATTAGACAAGAATGAAATAGTATTATAAAACAACTGATAAACGTTATTCCTCGTTTCTCATTGTGTTTGTCAGACTCTGTTCCACTGTCTTTAATCTTTATAGCTGCTGCAGGAACACTTCACACAGCATATATTATGTCATTTCTGCTAGTATATTCTTTATGTTTATACATGTTACTATAATTTTTATATATTTTGCTGATGTTGCTACTATATTTGACAAAGAAAGAAAAATATGTAAGCATTACTCCACTATTCTATCTTTGTTGCTTTTGTGTATGAGACAAAGATGAAAAGAGTCAGTTGGGCACCACACCTGCCCAATTATCATACTACAAATAAAAACAAATACATAAAAATTAATAATAATGATTCCTTAGTGCCTTACATGCTCAGTACTGATGACTAAATGAAAATGATCACACAACTGATTAAATGAATCCTATTTGTCACATCCTCTGGTCACTGAAAAGTGACTGAATGAAGGAGGACCACAACTCCAAGCATGTGGAGGGAGGAAGAAGGCATCCTCTAAACCCACTGTGGCATCTATGACATGTTATGATAAGTGATCTCTCTTTATGTGGGTGCAGTTAGTGACTGGTGAGTTCACCAACAAGGTTGTAGTTACTGACTCTTCAGCTAATTTCCTTTCTCTTATCCATTGTGCTTCTGGGGGCTATTATAACCCCTAACCATGTTTTCAGTCACAACTGTCATCAAATTAAACATAATTAAAACCATGCCACTTAACCTGTTACCACAAGAAATCCAGACAAAGCATGAAATATTGGCAGACAAAGGTATTAAAATAGGGACAGATATTAAATATTGCTCTTACAAACTTAGAAAATTGTTAGACTAATATGATGTGTGATAGCATACATTTTATGAAGGATATGAAGTCTGAAACTTAAATGTATGACATTATTTAGTAACTTCAGTCCTCAGTGATTTGCTAGAAAACTACAAATTCTATAAGGAACAGACCAAAAATAAGAGACAACAATCTGGACATTCTGTGAAATTCTGGATAGTTGAGAGGTATGATCGAAACAAATCCATCTACAATTCTAGATGTTTCTGTTTCATTTGTGAAGGCTGGCATACTATTAAATGATTTCTAATCAGCCTATCTTATGTTTCAGGAATTGCTAACTAGAAATTTTTCAGAAGTGTATATTGAACACCGTAGCTTCTGCAAATTACTGGAAGGTTTACCTTTAGTACCTATAGAGAGGACTCTATAGGATGCTTACTACATGAAGGGGAAGAACTTGCTTGTATACTTTATTTTTCCCATAAAGCTAGCTGATTTACAATAACCGACAGATCCCTTAAAGAACTGCATAGCGATGTCTTTGGGAAAGAATCACAGACCTGTTTATTGAAGTGCCAGTCTTCTCTTCATCTTCATTTACCTTGCTTCTCTCTACCTCAACCCAACAAATGTTCTTATAAGTTTTTTTTTTCTCGTTTGCAATTACTTAAAAAATTTATTCTTTATTTAATGTATTTTGTCATTTTTGATCGCCCTCTTACTTTATCTGCTAACTTGATATTTTTATTGCACACGTCTGCACTATAGGTAGTATGTGGTTTGTATGTGAAAAAGGGAATCATCAGACTCTCATATCTATTGTGACATTATTTGAGAATCAAAATAAAGTGCCAGCACCCAAGATGAGCTGAAATTAATAAATTTATTATAGAAACAAGTGAACTAAACCGGTTTCAGCATATAGCTTTCCTCAGTAGTATCTACTACAAGTGAACTAAACCGGTTTCAGCATATAGCTTTCTTCAGTAGTATCTACTACAAGTGAACTAAACTGGTTTTAGCATATTGCTTTCTTCAGTAGTATCTACTACAAGTGAACTAAGCCGGTTTCAGCATATAGCTTTCTTCAGTAGTATCTACTACAAGTGAACTAAACCGGTTTCAGCATATAGCTTTCTTCAGTAGAATCTACTACAAGTGAACTAAACCGGTTTCAGCATATAGCTTTCCTCAGTAGTATCTACTACAAGTGAACTAAACCGGTTTCAGCATATAGCTTTCCTCAGTAGTATCTACTACAAGTGAACTAAACCGGTTTCAGCATATAGCTTTCTTCAGTAGTATCTACTACAAGTGAACTAAACCGGTTTCAGCATATAGCTTTCTTCAGTAGTATCTACTACAAGTGAACTAAACCGGTTTCAGCATATAGCTTTCTTCAGTAGTATCTACTACAAGTGAACTAAACCGGTTTCAGCATATAGCTTTCTTCAGTAGTATCTACTACAAGTGAACTAAACCAGTTTCAGCATATAGCTTTCTTCAGTAGTATCTACTACAAGTGAACTAAATCGGTTTCAGCATATAGCTTTCCTCAGTAGTATCTACTACAAGTGAACTAAACCGGTTTCAGCATATAGCTTTCCTCAGTAGTATCTACTACAAGTGAACTAAACCGGTTTCGGCATATAGCTTTCTTCAGTAGTATCTACTACAAGTGAACTAAACCGGTTTCAGCTTATAGCTTTCTTCAGTAGTATCTACTACAAGTGAACTAAACCGGTTTCAGCATATAGCTTTTCTCAGTAGTATCTACTACAAGTGAACTAAACCGGTTTCAGCATATAGCTTTCCTCAGTAGTATCTACTACAAGTGAACTAAACCGGTTTCAGCATATAGCTTTCCTCAGTAGTATCTACGACAAGTGAACTAAACCGGTTTCAGCATATAGCTTTCTTCAGTAGTATCTACGACAAGTGAACTAAACCGGTTTCAGCATATAGCTTTCTTCAGTAGTATCTACTACAAGTGAACTAAACCGGTTTCAGCATATAGCTTTCCTCAGTAGTATCTACTACAAGTGAACTAAACCAGTTTCAGCATATAGCTTTCTTCAGTAGTATCTACTACAAGTGAACTAAACCGGTTTCAGCATATAGCTTTCCTCAGTAGTATCTACTACAAGTGAACTAAACCGGTTTCAGCATATAGCTTTCCTCAGTAGTATCTACTACAAGTGAACTAAACCGGTTTCAGCATATAGCTTTCCTCAGTAGTATCTACTACAAGTGAACTAAACCGGTTTCAGCATATAGCTTTCCTCAGTAGTATCTACTACAAGTGAACTAAACCGGTTTCAGCAAATAGCTTTCCTCAGTAGTATCTACTTCAAGTGAACTAAACCGGTTTCAGCATATAGCTTTCTTCAGTAGTATCTACTACAAGTGAACTAAACCAGTTTCAGCATATAGCTTTCTTCAGTAGTATCGACTACAAGTGAACTAAACCGGTTTCAGCATATAGCTTTTCTCAGTAGTATCTACTACAAGTGAACTAAACCGGTTTCAGCATATAGCTTTCCTCAAACCGGTTTCAGCATATAGCTTTCTTCAGTAGTATCTACTACAAGTGAACTAAACCGGTTTCAGCATATAGCTTTCTTCAGTAGTATCTACTACAAGTGAACTAAACCGGTTTCAGCATATAGCTTTCTTCAGTAGTATCTACTACAAGTGAACTAAACCGGTTTCAGCATATAGCTTTCCTCAGTAGTATCTACTACAAGTGAACTAAACCGGTTTCAGCATATAGCTTTCTTCAGTAGTATCTACTACAAGTGAACTAAACCGGTTTCAGCATACAGCTTTCTTCAGTAGTATCTACTACAAGTGAACTAAACCGGTTTCAGCATATAGCTTTCTTCAGTAGTATCTACTACAAGTGAACTAAACTGGTTTCAGCATATAGCTTTCCTCAGTAGTATCTACTACAAGTGAACTAAACTGGTTTCAGCATATAGCTTTCTTCAGTAGTATCTACTACAAGTGAACTAAACCAGTTTCAGCATATAGCTTTCTTCAGTAGTATCTACTACAAGTGAACTAAACCAGTTTCAGCATATAGCTTTCCTCAGTAGTATCTACTACAACTGAACTAAACCGGTTTCAGCATATAGCTTTCCTCAGTAGTATCTACTACAAGTGAACTAAACCGGTTTCAGCATATAGCTTTCCTCAGTAGTATCTACTACAAGTGAACTAAACCGGTTTCAGCATATAGCTTTCCTCAGTAGTATCTACTACAAGTGAACTAAACCGGTTTCAGCATATAGCTTTCCTCAGTAGTATCTACTACAAGTGAACTAAACCGGTTTCAGAATATAGCTTTCTTCAGTAGTATCTACTACAACTGAACTAAACCAGTTTCAGCATATAGCTTTCTTCAGTAGTATCTACTACAAGTGAACTAAACTGGTTTCAGCATATAGCTTTCTTCAGTAGTATCTACAAGTGAACTAAACCGGTTTCAGCATATAGCTTTCTTCAGTAGTATCTACAAGTGAACTAAACCGGTTTCAGCATATAGCTTTCTTCAGTAGTATCTACTACAAGTGAACTAAACCGGTTTCAGCATATAGTTTTCTTCAGTAGTGTCTACTACAAGTGAACTAAACTGGTTTCAGCATATAGCTTTCTTCAGTAGTATCTACAAGTGAACTAAACCGGTTTCAGCATATAGCTTTCTTCAGTAGTATCTACAAGTGAACTAAACCGGTTTCAGCATATAGCTTTTCTCAGTAGTATCTACTACAAGTGAACTAAACCGGTTTCAGCATATAGCTTTCCTCAAACCGGTTTCAGCATATAGCTTTCTTCAGTAGTATCTACTACAAGTGAACTAAACCGGTTTCAGCATATAGCTTTCTTCAGTAGTATCTACTACAAGTGAACTAAACCGGTTTCAGCATATAGCTTTCTTCAGTAGTATCTACTACAAGTGAACTAAACCGGTTTCAGCATATAGCTTTCCTCAGTAGTATCTACTACAAGTGAACTAAACCGGTTTCAGCATATAGCTTTCTTCAGTAGTATCTACTACAAGTGAACTAAACCGGTTTCAGCATACAGCTTTCTTCAGTAGTATCTACTACAAGTGAACTAAACCGGTTTCAGCATATAGCTTTCTTCAGTAGTATCTACTACAAGTGAACTAAACCGGTTTCAGCATATAGCTTTCTTCAGTAGTATCTACTACAAGTGAACTAAACCAGTTTCAGCATATAGCTTTCCTCAGTAGTATCTACTACAAGTGAACTAAACTGGTTTCAGCATATAGCTTTCTTCAGTAGTATCTACTACAAGTGAACTAAACCAGTTTCAGCATATAGCTTTCTTCAGCAGTATCTACTACAAGTGAACTAAACCGGTTTCAGCATATAGCTTTCCTCAGTAGTATCTACTACAAGTGAACTAAACCGGTTTCAGCATATAGCTTTCCTCAGTAGTATCTACTACAAGTGAACTAAACTGGTTTCAGCATATAGCTTTCCTCAGTAGTATCTACTACAAGTGAACTAAACCGGTTTCAGCAAATAGCTTTCTTCAGTAGTATCTACTACAAGTGAACTAAACCAGTTTCAGCATATAGCTTTCTTCAGTAGTATCTACTACAAGTGAACTAAACCAGTTTCAGCATATAGCTTTCCTCAGTAGTATCTACTACAAGTGAACTAAACCGGTTTCAGCATATAGCTTTCCTCAGTAGTATCTACTACAAGTGAACTAAACCGGTTTCAGCATATAGCTTTCCTCAGTAGTATCTACTACAAGTGAACTAAACCGGTTTCAGCATATAGCTTTCCTCAGTAGTATCTACTACAAGTGAACTAAACCGGTTTCAGCATATAGCTTTCTTCAGTAGTATCTACTACAAGTGAACTAAACCAGTTTCAGCATATAGCTTTCTTCAGTAGTATCTACTACAAGTGAACTAAACCGGTTTCAGCATATAGCTTTTCTCAGTAGTATCTACTACAAGTGAACTAAACCGGTTTCAGCATATAGCTTTCCTCAAACCGGTTTCAGCATATAGCTTTCTTCAGTAGTATCTACTACAAGTGAACTAAACCGGTTTCAGCATATAGCTTTCTTCAGTAGTATCTACTACAAGTGAACTAAACCGGTTTCAGCATATAGCTTTCTTCAGTAGTATCTACTACAAGTGAACTAAACCGGTTTCAGCATATAGCTTTCCTCAGTAGTATCTACTACAAGTGAACTAAACCGGTTTCAGCATATAGCTTTTTTCAGTAGTATCTACTACAAGTGAACTAAACTGGTTTCAGCATACAGCTTTCTTCAGTAGTATCTACTACAAGTGAACTAAACCGGTTTCAGCATATAGCTTTCTTCAGTAGTATCTACTACAAGTGAACTAAACCGGTTTCAGCATATAGCTTTCCTCAGTAGTATCTACTACAAGTGAACTAAACTGGTTTCAGCATATAGCTTTCTTCAGTAGTATCTACTACAAGTGAACTAAACCAGTTTCAGCATATAGCTTTCTTCAGTAGTATCTACTACAAGTGAACTAAACCAGTTTCAGCATATAGCTTTCCTCAGTAGTATCTACTACAACTGAACTAAACCGGTTTCAGCATATAGCTTTCTTCAGTAGTATCTACAAGTGAACTAAACCGGTTTCAGCATATAGCTTTTCTCAGTAGTATCTACTACAAGTGAACTAAACCGGTTTCAGCATATAGCTTTCCTCAAACCGGTTTCAGCATATAGCTTTCTTCAGTAGTATCTACTACAAGTGAACTAAACCGGTTTCAGCATATAGCTTTCTTCAGTAGTATCTACTACAAGTGAACTAAACTGGTTTCAGCATATAGCTTTCTTCAGTAGTATCTACTACAAGTGAACTAAACCGGTTTCACCATATAGCTTTCCTCAGTAGTATCTACTACAAGTGAACTAAACCGGTTTCAGCATATAGCTTTCTTCAGTAGTATCTACTACAAGTGAACTAAACCGGTTTCAGCATATAGCTTTCCTCAGTATTATCTACTACAAGTGAACTAAACTGGTTTCAGCATATAGCTTTCTTCAGTAGTATCTACTACAAGTGAACTAAACCAGTTTCAGCATATAGCTTTCTTCAGCAGTATCTACTACAAGTGAACTAAACCAGTTTCAGCATATAGCTTTCCTCAGTAGTATCTACTACAACTGAACTAAACCGGTTTCAGCATATAGCTTTCTTCAGTAGTATCTACTACAAGTGAACTAAACCGGTTTCAGCATATAGCTTTCCTCAGTAGTATCTACTACAAGTGAACTAAACCGGTTTAGCATATAGCTTTCCTCAGTAGTATCTACTACAAGTGAACTAAACCGGTTTCAGCATATAGCTTTCCTCAGTAGTATCTACTACAAGTGAACTAAACCGGTTTCAGAATATAGCTTTCTTCAGTAGTATCTACTACAAGTGAACTAAACCAGTTTCAGCATATAGCTTTCTTCAGTAGTATCTACTACAAGTGAACTAAACTGGTTTCAGCATATAGCTTTCTTCAGTAGTATCTACAAGTGAACTAAACCGGTTTCAGCATATAGCTTTCTTCAGTAGTATCTACAAGTGAACTAAACCGGTTTCAGCATATAGCTTTCTTCAGTAGTATCTACTACTGAAGAAAGCTATATGCTGAAACCGGTTTAGTTCACTTGTTTCTATAATAAATTTATTCATTTCAGCTCATCTTGGGTGCTGGCACTTTATTTTGATGCACACTAGTTTGGTTGCCTTGCATCAGCCGTACTTGCTAGCTTTTTGTTGTTGCATCAGACTCTCATATTTATTGTTGCATTATTTGAGAATCACAGTAGCTTCATCTCAATGCTTACATCACAGAGGGTGTATGGAATTTGGGATGTTTTTGCATAAGGTACGAAAGGAGTGTTGCAGAAGAACAAAATGATCAGTTTTCATTTCAGAAGTATGCATCTTTGAGAACTACAGCACCAGGAAGGCCTTCCTCTGGCTTGCGCAGTACAAGAGATGGGCAGCAGAAGTGAATGAGCATGTTTCAGTCATCTGCGCATAACAGTACCGAACACAGTGCCATTAAACAGAAGTAATACGACACAAGTCAGCTGACTGAAAGAAAACATTGCACATCACTCCTGATGAAGGCCGCAGGACCATTTACTTGGGAGATACTATGGAGAATGGACAGGATAAGACTAGCTAGTGTCAGACAGTTTCAGGCAACTACTATAGTTTATGAACATTGATGGTGACTGCCATCCTGTGCACACTCTTTGCAAACTATATAACCAAGTTCAAAGTCATCTCCTGTGAGCTCAAAAAAATGTTAATTTCAAGTTGTAAAATTACCATTTTCTGTGATGTGCATTTTCAAGGAACTGTAGTTTCAACAGCTTTACTGAGCTGCATTTGGATTTAATAACTCCATTGATGGCAGATTATTAGACTTCTTATCCAGTTATATAAAGCATTACCTTACAGTTGGAAAATAAATTAAAGTCTCTTATTTGCTGGGGGAGCATAACAAGGAGTGGTAAGGAAGAGCAATTTTCATTTCATCTATTCATGGAATTAGGGCGGAGTTTCTGCTTGTGCTTTCATATTCCCTAGTGATGGGTGATACTGCCGTAATCACATAACAGATAGCTATTGAATTTGGCACATTGGGAAGAAATGAGCTGACTGATATTATGTGCAATGATAAGCATGATGGTAGGCAGACCCACTTAGTTAGACCAACTCAGCACAGATCCTCGTGGTGGCCAGCAGAGTGATCCGAGCATCAGAGAGCTAAAAGAGTGACTTTTACCTGATTTAAGTATATTTTTGTGGCTTTCCCACTGCTATATACCTAGCGACTGCATTTCGCCTGTTTTGCTGCTATATTGAAAGTGATTTCTGCATTTATACTGTTTATTGCACTTTAAGTTTCTAATTGTTACTTTAAGTTTCTAATTGTTACAAATTGTATCTGTAGGCTACACACTCAAGTGCGCTAGCCGATTTATAGCATTTATAGCTTCTACTGTCTGTTTTCTCCTTGTTTCTGAAAAAAAAAAATATATCTCTTGTTTTCCCGCCTTACTGAACTAGAGTAGTCCAGTTTCAGAGTTGCTGATCCCTGGGCTTTTGTTGTAGTTCCTGTTACTGATTCATAGCCTTATTTAGAAGGAGGGAAGTTTCTTTGCTTACCAGTGGGAGTGGGAAGCACTGAGCAACCTGTTAGTCCAATTTGGTGAGGTTTCAGCCAGTAACTTGTAGTCCATTGGTCGTTTTGGGCCAGTTCCTAGCTTTTTTCAGCCCCCTGATATAAAACACGCTATAATCAGGGTTAAACTATTCGGGCTACCTAAAGTCCACTCTTCAAATTTTCCCTTAAAACAGCCTTCCTTGAACTGTACTACTGATCTAACCTGCGTATCCTATAACTAAAAAGTTCATCTCTACTTGATTCCCAAGTAGACTATTCTCTATCTGTAAAGCCTAGCACTTGCTCCTACAGTACTTTTCACCCTGATATAGCACTTTTATTATAGATAGTATCCCACCAGCCTAAAACCCCCTTCTCGATCACCCACATCCCCCGGAGTCTTTTTTAAGTTTTTTTGTCTATTCCTTCTAGCATGTCGAGGGATCAGTTGCTAGTGTCCTCTCCTGCTCAGCTGATGAACCTGGGAATATTGAGGCAATGTTACAATTGCCTCATGTACACAGACAACCCTCTCCTCCTCCCACAAAACACAAATACATGTGAGAGATGCAACTATACAGCCAAACTGGAGGCTGTGCTCTCTCAACATAGGACTGGCAAGACCAGACAGGAGGAGATGGTAACCACACACACCACATACCCAGTCTCACATAGTACTATCACAACTTCAAATCATACACATAAACACACAAAGACATACTCGGAGGCTCTGATCAAAAATCTACCAAAACAGCAGATGCCACCAAAGCAGACACCCAAACAACTACCACCTCAGGACACAACACATGCAACACATAGACCACACAGTCAGTGTGCCAAACAGTCACAGCCCTTAAGGCCAAACACAATGCCAGACACACTCGTCATTGGTGACTCCATAGTCAGACACACTGACGCCCCGCTCACCAGATTGAGTAAGGAGAAGGTCACAGTAAGCTGCCTGTCGGGCGCTAGAATCCGCCACATAACGCAAGCACTCAGGTCTCTCAACAGCAGGTACAAGTACAACTCGGTCATTGTCCATGCTGGTGTAAACGACCTGAGACGTACCTCCTTGGACTACATGAAAAGAGACATTGAGGAGCTCTCTGATTATGTAGCCCAGGCAGGTATGACCCTGACCTTGAGCAGTATCCTACCTTCACCAAGAATGATGCCACAATACAGAGATAAGATGATCAGCTTTAATTATTGGCTTAAACTCTGATGTCATTCAAAGGGGATCCAATGTCTGTCTGCCTGGGATGACATGCTGGACAAGCCACGCTGCTTCACAAGGGACGGCTTGCACCTGTCACCACTGGGCTTCCGGATATTGGCAAAGGCTCTTGCCACCCCCATAGTGCCTTTTTTAGGCAAGGCTCAAATTCTAAACCTACCACCCTAGAACACAAAAAGGAAAAACTAAGGGTAATGCTGCTCAATGCCAGAAGTCTCAACCTCAAGATGCACGCACTCGAGGCCCTTCTCAGTATGTAGAAGATCGATGTCTGTGCTGTGACTGAAACCTGGTTCAAGGCTCCTGAGAGCACCCCAGCACTATCAGGTTTTACCTCATATCATGCGTTCCGGCCCCAAAATCCGGACAACACCAAGAAAGGAGGGGGGTGTCCATATTCATCAAGGACACCCACACCTCAAGGTTGGTGGCAACGCACGATGCATCGGAGACCATCCAGGTGCAATTAACCATAGGCAAGACTGCTCTGCAATTTGTAGCATGTTACAGGCCACCCTCTCAAACTCAGGAACCTCACATAGCTTTCCTGAAAACACTGGAGGGGATAAATGTATCTCCAAACACCATCATATTAGGTGACTTCAACTACCCTAATATAGACTGGGATCACTACTCAAGCCCAAACACTCTAGCCCAAAGGTTCCTGGAGTTCATAAACTCAAATGTCATGGAACAACTAGTCACCATCCCCACAAGAGGTGAAAACATACTTGATCTCATCATCACGAACATGGGATCACAATGTTCAACACCGGAAGTATACCCCTCACTGGTGAGATCAGATCATAAACTAATCTCACTGGAGGTCCTCATCCCGCCCCCACCTGAGATAAAAAAGACCACAGTGAAGAACTTCTCAAAAGCTGACTTCACACTTCTAAAGACTAGTGTGGTCACCTTTAAGGCCACCGAGCCGGCGGCAAACATTACTCAAGCTGCTGAATCACTTACAAATGCCTTCTACCAGCACCTACAGGACTGCATGGATCAGGCAATCCCAAACAAAACAAAGACTCTTTGTACCAAAGGCAAGCATCCAGCCTGGTGGACCCCAGCCATAAACAAGCTCTACAACAAAAGGAGGAAGCTACTACAAGATAGAGCAAAATCCTTAAAAGGTAAGACACCTCTGATCATTATAAGTAAAAAACTAAGAGCTCTCATAAAATCATCCAAGGCAAATTTTGAGAGAAAAATCGCTAAGGACTCAAAAGACAATCATAAGGCCTTCTTTAGCTATGTTAGAAACCTGGGAGGAAACTCCCAGATATGCTCAGTATTAGTTCAAAATGATGTGAAAATTACTGAACCTACAGACATTGCCAACATACTGGCTGACAGGTTCAGTGCAAACTTCTCCCCCGCGCCCAAAAGGAGAGATATCTATACCAGAGGATTGTAGCCCCCCAAACATCTCTAACGCCCAGGTGAGAACCGCTTCTCTCCAAGGCGAAAAATACAGCATCCATGGGACCGGATGGTGTCCCCGGCTGTGTGCTCCACGAACTCAACGAGGAATTAAACCCGCAGTTAGGACAGCTGTTTAATCTTAGCCTCACCTCAGGATACGTACCCAAGGAGTGGCGCACGGCGACTGTGGTCCCACTTCACAAGGGCGGTGCCTCCACCGACCCTGGAAATTACCGTCCCATCAGCTTGACAAGCCTGATCTGCAAGGCCATGGAGAGGATCATAATGGAACTCATAAATAAAGACATAGGGAACTTGCAGACTTTGGATCCAACCCAGTTTGGCTTTGTCAAAGGCAGATCATGCCTTTTAAACTTGGTTGACTTTTTCGAAACAGTCACCAAGGCCATTGATGAGGGAAAGGCAGTCCATACAGCCTACCTCGACCTGGCAAAGGCTTTTGACACAATACCCCACTCAGGTATCATTGAAAAACTCACCAGCTTAAATGTAAACCCATACATCACAAGATGGGTTGCAAACTGGCTAAGTGACAGAACCCACAGGGTCAGAGTTGCTGGCGCCATGTCAGACTCAAAGCCTGTCACAAGTGGTGTCCCACAGGGCTCAGTCCTGGGCCCACTCTTGTTCGGCATCTACTTTTCTGAAGTACAAGCAAATACAGGAGGGTTATGGCTGACAAAGTTTGCAGATGACTGCAAACTGGGCGCCATAGTCGAAAACACATCTGACACAGATATCCTTCAGAAGGGTCTCACAGAAACAGATAACTGGTGCCAGAGCCATGGCCTAAAGTTAAACGCCAAGAAATGCATAGTCATACCCTTCGGGAAAAACAAGGTTACCCCTAGCTACCATATAGGTGGCAATCCACTGAGCACAGAAGAAGTGATCAGGGATCTGGGGACCCAGGTTGACAGTAACCTATCGTTTGACACTCACATTGCTAAAGTAGTTAGGAAGACCTTCTACATTGCCCACCTGATCATGAAGGGATTCACATCTAGATCAAGGGAGGTCATCGTCCCCCTTTACTCATCACTCATCAGACCAATGATTGAGTACAATGCCCCATTCGGAATGTATCCGACCCGACACCTGCAGCAGCTGGAAAGGCCCCAAAAGTTCCTCACCAAAAGGATAAAGGGTCTCAAAAATATGTCTTATGCTGCCTGACTGAAAGAACTGCAGCTCTATTCAGTCGCTTACCGATTGCTCAGAGGTGACCTGTGCCTGACATACAAGGCCATGTCAAACCCAGAATTGATAAACATGCTTCACCTCAAAAAATCTAGATCCCTCAGAACTACAAGGGTGGGAGACTTAAACCTTGACACGGTTATTAATAGGACGTGCTGGAGGGACAGATTCATCACCCAGAGACTCCCTATGCTGTGGAACAAAATCCCGGTACATGTGAGGCAGAGCACCTCACTAGCCTTGTTCAAGAGAAATCTTGACCAATGGATGGGAGATCACAGATATACCCCAGGGATTACCTCAGTGTCACTGCTTGACAGAGGCACAGCAAAATAATGGGCATAGTTTTCTTCAAAATAAAGGGGTGGCGAAAGCCACAAAACTCTAGGCTAGGCTTATAAATGCCCTTGGGCAGATAGCCTAGTATGAACCTATGAACCTATGAACCTATGAACAGAAATATCTTGTTTACTAGGACAGCATATTTGATGCTGTCAGGTTGCTCTACTCCATGTTTCTCCTTCCACTTCACAACCCTCTGACAACCACAGTGATGACAGTCCGAAGAGCTTAATGGGGTGGTGCTTAAAGTTAAAAGCAACTGGAGCATTATCTTCCAGATAATGATCAAGTGAAAAGGCACATGAAGGGGTAAAAGCAAAAAGAATCAAAGGCCCTAAATGCTCTCTACTGCCACCTTCTGGCCACAAGTCCTCATACAGAAAGAAATTGACATGGCATATAATCAGGAATCAGTTCAAATAATGTAACAAATGACTTTACAAACTAGGACTTCTCAAAATGTTTCATCCATGCATTTAAATAAAACCATAAAAAATGTTAGATGCACCCCATGGAACACACATTCAAACAAGAGTGAAAAATGATAGATGCTAACATATGTAGAACTCAGTCAAGCCATATCATGAAAATAATTCAGACTGCATTTATTAAATCTCCAAACTGGGAAATTCAGAGCATGCTTACGTAGCCTGCTGCAAACAGCCATATAATTAACATATTAATCATATAATGTTTTAAAATATTATTTAATATTTCTTTTGAAAATATTTATTTAAATAAATACCCATCTCGTGCCTCTCAGAAAACTTCCATCTCGAGTCAGCTGCTTTTTTTTGTTAAATCTCTGTTCTTCCAAATCTAATAATAAACAGATTAAACATCTGTTGAATAAATCAAAGACATTTCTGCAGTGTAACAAAATGCTAGTGTCACTGTGCCAAAGTGGATAGTATTTCATTTATTTCAGCACATAATAAATCCAGCTGAATGTAGCTTCTGAAGACATAAGCCACCATATTCCAGATTTACCCAAATCAAGGGATTACTGAAGTATTCTCTGATAAGTCCATTAACAACTCTTCAACCAAAAGCTGTGCTCAGTTATGGATATTAGAAGTAAACAGAGGGTTATTCTCTGGCTGATCCCTTCTACAGTGCTGCAATTTGGTATAAAAGAATCAATACCATTATCATCATTCTATTAATAATGACATTTCACCTATATCTGACTGTGTAACAGACTTTGGTATTATAGCAGTTATATCCTTGACATTCAAGTATCATCCCAATATTGTAAGAAGGAAGAGTTACTTTGCCTATGTAGAATGTTTTTTTAAACAATCTCTTGTAGATCCCTTATTAAAGTTCTGTTAAACATTTTTAAAACAATGGTATGCCCTCCCACAGAATGTGGGGCATCTTTTTATTATGTATGGGTCTCAGCAAATAAAAAAAAGATGGAATGGGCCAGAAATATTATCCTAAACTAATTGATGATTGTTAAAATATGTATATGCTTAGAGAATAAATAAACTAAAATTGTGTACAGTCACATGCAGGTTGTTTTGAAGAGGCATTATCATGGGTATCATATGTTTAAAAAAATACTCATTATCTAACGTACTGGGTATTACCTTCTTAATCAATCCATATTCTACTCAAAATAATAACCGTGTAGTAAAAATTCAGCAATGAAATACAAATCCATGCATAACACCTTTTTCCAACTTTTGCACATGGGGTCAAGGTATTACTTCAACAGTGATGATCATTTAGACCTAAGGTGTACACTATTGGGTGGCTAGCACTGCACAGTAGTTCTTCCACACCACACCACACCACACATGCGCACACACACTCCTGTGGCCAATTTAGAGTGTACAATCCACCTACTGCATGTCTTTGGAATGTGGGAGGAAAGCAGAACACCTGGAAGAAACCCACACAAACACTGGGAGGACATGCAGACTCCACACAGAAGGCACCCCAGCTGAGAACCTCTATCTCTGATGCAACAACACTATCTGCTGCACCACGGTGCCACCCCTAGCAGCCATGAAATGCAAACCTTATATTTTAACAGTGGAACTGTTAAGATTAGAATTTACTTCCTTTGAGCATAAAACAGGCTAATGCATCACAAACACACTGAAACACTGAAAGACAAAGCTATATTTTGTGTTGTTAAGCACAATGTAAACAATAGAGCTTAAATGAGACCCTTAGTCACCAGCTAAGCTTACTTCACAGATTATTTGAACGCAGACATCTAGTTATACATAATTAACTGTGGAATGATTTTCCTTATTAGAGAAGTGTAGAGTTTAAAATGGTTGATTGTGTATTAATGGGGAAATTTTGATTTTGCCATGATGTTCCTTGCTGTTCTTTTGGATGAGACGTTAAACTGAGGTCCCATCTGCTTGAGCTGGTGGTAGCTCAGGTGGATGCAAAAGATCCCATGGTACCTATCAAAAAAGTAGTGGTCCTTTATTAAAATTTACAATATACTATATATATATATATATATATATATATATATATATATATACACATACACACACACACACACTCTCTCTCTCTCTCTCTCTATATATATATATATATATATATATATATATATATATATATATATACACATTTTACAACTCATTTACAGTCATTTACAATTGACTTACATTATATATTTTCCATTTTTTTTTTAAACTTTCAATTCCCCCAACCAAAATCTTATTTTCTTCAAAATTTCTGACAGTATCCATTCCCATTAAATGTTATCCCATTTATCTTTCATTCCAGACAATCCACGTTATACAAAACAATTTTCATCTAATCTATCTACATCATTTTGTTTCATATTTTCATAGTATCCGTATTCTGACATGTCCACGTTCATACATTTAACACTTTTCAATCATTTTAAACATTCTTTACCACATATTTCTTCCCACAGTTGATTTACTCTTTTACCTTCCAAAAAAAAAACATGTTCAGCAGTCTCTAATTTCCCACAATGTATACAGATTCTATCTTTTATTTTATTCATATGGCATATTTGCTTTTACTGGAAATTTATTTATGGACAATCTACACAAAAAACATCTATATATTCCACAAATTTTTAAAATCTTATCATTCGTGCTTTTACAGCTTTTACTTTTTTTCTTCCAAGTGCTTCCAAGGGTAAATAAAATAGAACTTTTCCATTATATTTTCATACCATTCTTTCATATTCTTTTCTATATTGCTTAAATCAATCGTCCATAATAATATTTTCTCTTGATATATTTTTAATTTCCCTACAAATAATTTATTTACTCCTTTTTAAACATCTAAGCTACTATTACTTGTATATCACACTAACATAATCGAGTATTTTTCTAAACATAATCCTTCTCTGTTTCTGTAAAGTGTATGCATAAAGTGTAATTACCCTATATATTTGGTCCCTCCATCTTATCTCCAATATTAATATTCTTCCTAATACTACTAAAGTGTAATCCAGAATTTCTATGTATTCTTTATAAAAATTGCTATGCTTGAACATTTTTCTTCTGCTATGTTCCATATAACCTTGCCTTCCCATGACCCATTTACTTGTATTCTTTCTTCCTCTGTTGTTATTCTTATGTCTATTAATATCATGATATCCATATCTAACAAAGTACACCATTCCAACACTCCTAACCTTTGCTGGACATTTTTACACTATTTACATTTATGGCTAGTACTCTCACTTTGTGGAAAGTTTTCTATTGTTTTTATCGTTTTTTTCCCCTCCTGTCCATATGTTTTTAAATTTGTGCTTTCTGTCTTTCACTCTCCTTCAATACAATTTCTTTTGTTTTTAACCTTATCCATTTATCTTCCCCTTCATCACTTGAATTACTTAATGCTTCTTCTTCTAACTCTCCTCCTTTTACTTCATTTTTTTTCCCTCATATATTCTTTTATTTCAGTTCTTATATATTCCTCATTTCTATTTTCTTTTGTGGTTCTTCTATGTAATCGCCTAAAACAATCATTTCTTCTTGGTCTACCTTTGTTTTCTGTGTATGATTCTCTTTAACATTACACTTCATGTCCTATTTTTTCACATTTTATTCATTTTTGCTCACATTTTTTCCTTCATGGCTAACTTTACCACAAATGAAACACATCTTTTTGTCACAATTATTAATTAAATGGTTATCTTTACCACAAAAAAAAATCTCTTTGGTTGACCCCAGTATTTAATCAATCCCTTGTTCCCCTCCATATTAATTATTCTAGGCAAAAGTATTATTATGTCATTCTGCATTTTCAGTATAATACCATTCCCATCCCCCAGTCCATAAACCTCTCTTGTCCTAAATCTTTATAATGTTCATTAAATTTCTACACACAGTTTTTAAACAGGCTTTTAGATTTTCTCTCTTAACTTCAGAATGAAATTGTATGAATATTATTTTTTTAGCTTCTCTATTAAAAGCTTGTACAACATATTAGTTCCAAGGATTTTCATTCTTTCTTTTTCCATATTCTTCTAAGAATTTTTCCGTATACTGTACTTCCTCGAAAAAAATGTCATAAAATGTGTCTTTGTTAATACAAATAAATGCTCTTAGCTCTCTGGGTTCAATGCCCAGTTATGAGATGTTGCTGTGCCGTACTTCATACCTGTCCAGTTGTTTTTCTGTTTTGCTACTTATTTTTACTCAATGCTTTTTTTCTTCTTACTTCTGTTTTCTTCTTTCAGCTCTCTTACCATTTGTGCATACGATTTATTTTCTTCCTTCCTTATTTCTTGAACAACTTCTTGTATTCTAGCCATTATTTCACCCCACGACACTGCCTTTTCACTCTCTTGTTCACTCTGCTCAATTAGTTCTTTCAAATAAACATCCCACACCACCACCCTGACTGGAGGGTTGTAACAATGCACACACGAGTTGTAGCATCTGTTGCAAACAAATTTTGCTGAAATAACGTCTCTGAATCTATAACACCTATTTTGACTCCTTCTTTTTGGCTTTTAACCAACTCTCCTACTTTTTCTTTTCTCCCTTTTCCATTCTCTTCACTCTGTTCAACCTCCGACTTATTATATAACATATGCAACCTTTCTGCTGTTTGAGTAACAGCTTCACTCATCTCCAATCTTCACTCATCTCCAATATGTGGAAAACACATTCTTTCTCCTCCATGTTTGATTTTCTGCTTCCTGCTTCTCCTAGCTGCCTTCGCACCCAGACTGGAAGTCAGGAAGTGTAACAGTGAATAGAGTCCCCGTACAAAAAGAGTAGGGAAAGTTCCCCAATGCTTTGGCCAAAATTCCCCAAGTAGTATAAATACCACCTTGGGTCCGTATTGAAAAGAGACCACTAAGCTAATGTGACTAACCTGGTCAACAAAAGGTAAATAAATAAATAAAATAAATTAGACTGACAATGATATATCCATAATAAAATTCCAAATCAGAAAAATGGCTTCAGAGTAATGGATCTTGAAAAGAAAAGCTTGAAGAAACTGTAGCATTAGCTTTGGGATTTTAGAAGTACAGAAGAGAAACCAAATTGTTTTTCTTTACTTGTTGTCAGACAATTTGGCCATTATACCAAGGTTCTTCTCATATTGTTAAAAGGGTACATGACTCCCTTAGGTCATGCCCTCCTCACAATCAGGTCTCTGTTAACAAAATTAGTTGATTCATATCCCTGGATGTTCCTGGGGGGCACCACTGCATCTCACTAGAAAAAGCCACTGATTGCTTGTAATTACAAGAGTCACACTCCTTCTGAGCTGTCTTACCTTCAAATTGTTACACTGCTTTTACTGACTAACTTGGCAACAAAGTCCCACTGTGCAGAAGCAATATATCCCTTACATTCATCTGCAGGTAATGCAACCTCACTCATCAGGTCCAACTCCACAAAGGGAATAGGTGAACAAGCATTTTCAAAGCTAGCCCAAGCAGCTTGGAATTCCCTACCACAGAACATCAGAAAGCTGACAGATTTTGAGAAACTGAAGAAAATTCTTCCTCAGTTACTCCACAGAGCAGTCGTGCACAAATGCTTTAAAATAGCTAGTAAATCAAAGAAATCAAAGCACTTATTTATTTGTATTTACGCTTTGTTGACCAGGTTAGACCCACTAGGCCAGTGGCATCTTTTCAGGAGAGAACTAAGGTGGTATTCATACTGACTAGTGCAAATTTGGCTAGTGCATCAGAGAACTTCCTCTACTCTTTTCAATAAGTAACATAGTATCGTTTACATCCAATTGAGCTATCACCATCTCAGGTAGATGGGGCCTCAGTTTCACATCTCATCTGAAGGACAACACTCTCAGGAGTGCAGCATTCCCCACCCCTTATGCCACATTACAGGATCAGTTTTGGAAAATTCATCTGAATGCTGGGGAATAGATCCCACAGTCTTCTCATTTTCCAGCACAAAAGGAAAGTGGGTACCTGTTGGTCTACTGACTCTGTATTGCTATATGGGATATATGTGCTATATCACATCTGCAAGATCAAACTGATGTAGCTTTGCAAGTTAATGTCATGTACAGTGTTATATGTGTTGTTTCTTATATGCATTTGCCTTTCTGGCCCAGACTGAGGCTGGAAACATCCTTTGCATCAACCCTCCAACCCACTCAACAAATAAATACTTATAAATAATTACGTATACATGATTTCTTTAATATTATGAGCAAACGTGACTTCTTGGATAATAGTTTTAAGTTGGGAAGGACAAATATATCTCAGTGGGCATTACACTACCTTTCAGAAAAAAGATGATCAGTTGGAAATAGAGCATTTTAATAATTTTATCAACACTGCTCTGCTATCTTTATATCACAACCTATACATATATATATAAATGTGTGTGTATGTGTGTCTGTATGTGTAGGTATATGTCTATAGATAACAAAAGGAATCCAGAGACAGCGCACACAATCCGCACTTTATTCAAAGTATAAAACGTCCAAAACTAGATCACAGAGTTCGTGTCTATAGATGCATACATAGAGAGAGAAAGAGGGAGTGACAGTGAGAGGGAGATATAATATAGATATAGATATACAGTGGGTATAAAAAGTTTACACGCCCTGTTAAAATGCCGAGTTTTTGTGATATAAAAAATGAAACCACAATAAATCATTTCAAAACTTTTCCTACCTTTAATGTGACCTATAACATGCACAATTCAATTGAAAAACAAACCTGCTAGGGGAAAAATATAACAAAATAAAAAATGTACAATACGCTGGTTGCATAAGTCTGCACACCATTAAACTAATACTTTGTTGAAGCACCTTTTGATTTAATTACAGCATTCAGTCTTCTTGGGTAGGAGTCTATTAGCATGGCACATCTTGATTTGGCAATACATTTGGCAATATTTGTCTACTCTTCCTTGCGAAAGCGTTCCAAATCTGGCAGATTGTGGAGGCATCTCTTGTGCACAGCCCCTTTCATGTCACCCCACAAATTTTCTATTGGATTTAGGTCTGGGCTGTGGCAGGTAATTTATTTATTTAACATTTGTTTACTAGGAAAGCCCGACTGGATAAGAAGTCCATTTTCAGCGGAGGCCTGGGGAGAAAAGCTCCACATTACAAACAACAAAATAATAATAATAATAATAATAATAATAATAATAATAAATGAATTCACTTAGTGCAACAGTAGTAACTACAACAATATTGTGGCAGTGAACAAGTATAGTAGCTAGATACAGAAACTGAATAACACAAAAGAGTGAAAGAGAATGTGACAGAACATAGAAAGAAAGGAACATGAAAGGAAGTATAGACAAGGAAGAGTAAGAGAAGAAGATGATAAAGAATAAAGTGAAGAGAGATGTTAGTGAAAAGGAGAGTAAAAGGGAATCTAAGGTGAAACTAGACAGGGGCAGGTGATGGGGAGGTAAAGGGTAAGTAAACGGCAGGCTGGGTAAGGAGACAATAAACAAAAGAGAGGATGCACACAGACACACACACACGCACACACACGCACACACACACACACACACACACACACACACACACACACACACACACACACACACACACACGCACATATCTCAGCCTCTTATCTCAGAAATAAAGGAGAAATCTAAACATAATGGTAGGCAAAAGTTCAAACTCAAGGACAGCTATTTTGTCTTTATATGCCTAGAAACATGCTAGGATTTGTATTAGCAAGCATTTTCATGAAAGCTATTAAGCCTTAATCCCAAATGATTGTCATAATTACTGACTGCAATCCTCATTGATTTGTCAGGAAAAAAAACAAACTTTACAAGGGATAGACCAAATTTTATTTTTTATTTTTTTTTTTATTTTACATTTGTTGACCGGGCTAGTCTAACTGGACAACAAATGTAAAATAAAAAATAAAATTGGTCTATCCCTTGTAAAGTTTGTTTTTTTTTCCTGACAAATCAATGAGGATTGCAGTCAGTAATTATGACAATCATTTGGGATTAAGGCTTTATAGCTGTCATGAAAATGCTTGCTAATACAAATCCTAGCATGTTTCTAGGCATATAAATACAAAATAGCTGTCCTTGAGTTTGGACTTTTGCCTACCATTATGTTTAGATTTCTCCTTTATCAGTAGAGGCCCAGGGAGAAAAGCTCCAAGATTTAATACATAGTAAAAAAAATAAGTCTACATAAAAGTTAAGACAGTAAAATCAGTAAACAGAAAAAAACTAAAAAAGATAAAATATATACATTTTTTTTAGATGAGCAGAAGAACAATATTTTAAATATAGCTTAGAATAAAAGAAGGATAATGTGAGAAAGAGGTGGGGTAAAGATAGGAAAGGTATCAGAGATATAATATGATGAGTAGAGGATTAGATTAGAAAGAAAAGAAGCTTTTGAGTACTTGTTCAAAGGGTAAGTTCCCTGTCTTAAACAGTAGCTGTGGAACTTTAGAAAACATTTATTGGGTTATTGGGTAGACAAAGGGGGAGAGGGAAAGGGTGATAGGAGACAGAAGAGCAAGCTAGTCAGGGTTAATACAGGGGCAGAGCCATTTTTTATTAAGGTACAATTTGAGATTCTTCTTGAAAATAGGAAGAGAAGTCAGGGATGTGATATCAGCGGGTAATTTGTTCCAGTGTTTCCCAACTGAGTTGGAGAATAAGCCATCTCCTGCAGAGTTATTAGGTGTAGTAATGTTGATCAGAAGTTTGTTAGAGGAGCGTAGATGTTTCAGGTTATAATAAGGGGTAATGAGGCTAGTGAGTATTGGAGTTTTGGTGGGTTGGTACAGAGTTTTGTGAGCTATTAGTAGTTGTTGAAGTTTAATCTGATTAGTAAGTTTGAGCCAGCCAAGTTGTCTTAGATTAATGCAGTGGTGGGTTCTAAATGGAGATCCGGTAGCAAATCTAGCAATGTTGTTGTAGGATATAACTACTTTATTAAAGGTTTTTTTTGACAGGTTGGTATAAATAGGACATGCATAGAGTAAAGTAGAGATTAGATGGGTCTTAGCTAGGGTAATTCTAGTAGCTGGGGTAAGAAATGGTTTAATTCTATATAGGATTCCTATTTTTTGTTCACACTTTTTATAGTAGAGTTAATGTGATTCTCAAAATTGAGTTTATTATCTATTATAATTCCTAATAGTTTTGTGGTGGTTTCAGGGGAAATACTAGTATTGTTGTTCGAAGTGATCGAGAAACGTAGGGGGATTTGGTTACGTGTTGGGGAGAAGAGTAGAAGTTTTGTTTTCTTAGGGTTGAGTAGGAGGCAGCGTTGGGAAAACCAATGTTCAACTGTGTTAAAGGCTTTTTGTGTAAGAGACTGAAGTTCAGCATGAGAGGTAGCTGTGCAGATAATAGTGGAGTCATCTGCATATTGAATACAGTTAGAAAAAGGGATAGCTGATTGAAGGTCATTGATAAAGATGGAAAAAGAAGTGGACCTAAGATGGAGCCTTGTGGAACACCTAGGGAGATAGGAAGGTGGTCAGATATTGAGTTTTTTCCAGACTACTGCTTGTTGATGGTTTTCGAGGTAAGATTGAAACCAAGTTAAGCTGTTAGGATCCAGTCATAGAAAATTGAGAATGTGAAGGAGCATTTTGTGATTTATCATGTCAAAGGCTTTAGATAGGTCAATGAATAGTGCAGAAGAAAGATTGTTTAAGTTGTGGTTAATGTTAATGGTGTTTGTGAAGGAGAGCAGAGCAGTGGTGGTGCTGTGGGAAGGTCTGAAGCCATGTTGACAGCTAGCAAGTAGGTTGTTATGGAGAAGATGATATAGGAGTTGTTTATGGATACATTTTTCTAAGATTTTGGCAATAGGGGATAATAAAACAATGGGATGATAGTTAGATAGATCAATAGAGTTTCCCCCTTTGTGTAGTGGGATGATGTGGGATATTTTCCAGATATCAGGGACAGTTCCTTCATTGATGGATCTATTTATCAAAATAGAGATCGGATAAGCTACAGCTTTGGCTCCTATTTGCAGAAACTCAGCAGGGAGTTTGTCTTCAGAGGGTGAGGAGGGTTTTAGTTTTTGAAGTAGTGAAGAAATATATGATGTAGGGATGGGATGGAAGTGAAATGAGGGTGGTGTATTAACAGAGAAGGAATGTAGATTTGAGGTGTCAGGAGATAGGTGACTAGCCAGGTTTTGTATAGTATTTGTGAAGTAGGAGTTAAATGTATTAGCTATTTGTATAGGGTTATCAGGGTTAGAGTCCTGTGGGTTGGATGTGATTGATTGATTGGCCTGGGGATAGTAGATTATTAATGGTGGTCCAAAATTTTTAGGTTCCTTATTGGATATGTGTTGTAGACAAAGGTAGTAGTTCTGTTCAGATAGTATGGCTTTTTTGTTTTGTTCCTACATTCACAAAAGGTTTGATGGTCAGCTTGTTTTTTGGAAGTACGCCATTTTGCCCAGTTTTTGTTTCTGGTTATGATTAGTTGACTAGTGTTGTTGCTTATCCAGGGGGCGGGTTTGGTTTTGATTCTAATCTTGCGTATGGGTGCATGCTGATCTAAAATAGATAAGAATGTGGAGTTGAAGTATTGTACAGCATCATTGAGAGGTAGTGATTTTAGAGGAGTCCAGTTACAGTGATGTAGTTGTATGAGAAAGAGTTCTGACATAAAAAATGAGCGGCACTCAACAAAATCAGGAACAGTTATAGAAACAGCAAATTAAGATTTTTTTCCTGCCTCTGGAGCGCCTCAGATAAAAAAAATAGTGAGAAAGCCAATTATTACTTTTAATTTAAAAATAGTAAACTTTATGAATTTAGCATACTTTTTTTCCTCAACTGGGTGGGCTGTACCCCAGCAGCCAGTAACACAACTCACCCCTGAAGTTAGGCTTGCCAGCGTTCAGACAAATTTGGTTTCAATGTAGTGTATTTTTGTTTGTAGGTTCATACGAGGTTACTAGACTAATGGCCCTAGAGCCCTTACAAGTCTAGCCAAGGTCAACACTTGTTCCCTTAAGGGTCTAGAGATACGAAGGAGAATTCTTTAAAGCATACATGAAAAATGTTCCGTTGTGCGCATTGCGCCATGATGTGTATAAAGGCATGAGCAGTTTTAGGTTCAGTAAACTCCGCTTAGCGACGGGCAAGCACACGCAAATGGGGAAAGTTCCATGCAATGCAAAGCTTGGCTTAAATAGGTGAATTTCATGCAAATTAGCCAGGTGGAATGATTCAACAAGCCTTAAGGCATCTGTGTAGACTTCATGTCCATGTTAGTAGTGTATGCGGAAATGTTCCACACACAGGGGTCTACACGGAAAGAAGGGGATGTAAAAGTCAAACAAAGTGACACATAGCTCACAACACCAGAATGCCACCCAACAACAGCCCCTAAGGCAAGACAATGTACCCAACACTTTAGTCATAGGTGACTCTATAGTCAGACACACTGATGTCCCACTCACCAGGCTGAACAAGGAGAAAATAACAGTCAGCTGCCTGTCAGGTGCCAGGATCCACCATATAACGCACGCACTCAAGTCACTCCACAACAAGTACAAATACAACTCTGTCATTGTCCATGGTGGAGTGAATGACTTGAGACGTACCTCCTTGGACTACATGAGAAGAGACATGGAAGAGCTCTCAGATCATGTGGCCCAGGCAGGTATGACCCTAGCCCTGAGTAGCATCCTGCCTTCGCCCAGAATGATACCACAGTATAAGGACAAAATGATTGACTTCAGCATTTGGCTAAGCTTCTGGTGTCATTCAAAGGGGATCCAGTATCTGTCTGCCAGGGACGACATGATCAACAAACCATGATACTTTGCTAAAGATGGTCTGCACCCGTCACCCCTGGGATTCAGGTTACTGGCTAAAGCTCTTGCCACCCCTATAGCGCCGTTTTAGGCAAGTTTCAAAGGATAGAACCACCACTGTAACAGATACAAGCATGCAAAATCTGAAGATAATGCTACTTAATGCTAGAAGTCTAAACCTCAAAATGCACTCTCTCGAGGCACTCCTAAAAATGGAGAACATCAATATCTGTGCAGTAACTGAGACCTGGTTCAAGGCTCCAGAGAGCACCCCTGCAATCCCAGGCTACAACTCTTACCGCACTTTTCAGCCACCAAACCGACCAAAACCAAGAAACACTAAAGGTGGAAAAGTGTCCATATTCACCAAGGATATTCACACCTCCAGGCTAGTTGCCCAACACAATGCATCTGAAATTCTCCAGGTGCAACTAACACTAGGTAAGACTGCAATCCAAATTGTAGCATGCTACAGATCCCCCACCATGCCCAAGATTCTCACTACACCTTACTAAACATACTGGATAATATTAAGATACAACCAAACACCCTAATACTGGGTGATTTCAACTACCCTGCCATTAACTGGGAAAACTACTCGGGTACCAACACTTTTCCCAACGGTTCTTGGAATCCATTGTCCCACCAGGGGCTCCAGTATCCTAGACCTGGTCATTATCAACATGGGAGATAGATGCTCCACACCAGTGGTCACCCCCTCATTGGTTAGGTCTGACCATAAGTAAATCACCCTTGACATCCACATCCCACCCCCCAGTAAGGAAACCTCCTTAAAAACTGCTCCAAAGCCAACTTCATGCTACCTAAGTGGCAAACTTCATGGCACCCATGCAGATGGGAGCTGAAAGTTCGACTGCTGAATCCTACACTAAGACACTGTATGACCACATCCACTCATGCATGAATCATGCCATCCCAAATAGAACCAAGACGTTCCCTGCCATAAACAAACTATACAACAGAAGAAAGAAACTGTTGCAGAAAAGATGAAAATCCCAGGATGCAAAAAACTCCCTTACCAGCCTCAGTAAGAAACTGAGATCCCTCATAAAATCCTCCAAAGCTAGTTACGAAAATAAAATTGCCAAAAATTCAAGACAACCACAAGGCATTCTATAGTTATGTCAAGAGTCTAAATGGTAATGCTCAGATATGCTCTGAGCTACAACAGAATGGCATTAAATATACTGATCCCAAGGATATTGTCAATATCCTGGCAGATCGATTTAGTGAATACTTCACCCCCCTCTCACCCACTAAAGGGACCATCTCAATACCAAAAGATTTCCAAATTCTGGTAATCACGGCCACACAGGTAGAAACTGCGCTTTCTAAAGCTAAGAATACAGCATCCATGGGACCAGATGACATCCCAGGCTGTGTACTACATGAACTACAAAATGAATTGGCACCTCACCTGTCATGTTTAATCATAGCCTCACCTTAGGCTTTGTGCCCACTGACTGGCACGCAGCTACAGTTATCCCACTCCACAAGGGGGGATCCACCTTGGATCCCAGGAACTACCGTCCCATCAGTCTGATGAGCCTAATCTGCAAAGGCATGGAACGCATTATCATGGAACTTATAAACAAAGACACTGGCAACCTTCAAACACTGGACCCCACCCAGTTTGGGTTAGTGAATGGCCGATCTTGCCTCTTGAACCTGATTGACTTCTTCGAATAAGTCTCCAGAGCTGTGGACGAGGGTAAGGTGGTCCACACAGCCTATCTGGACCTCGCCAAGGCCTTCAACACCATCCCTCACTCTGGAATCATAGATAAACTTAATAAGCTGGGTATAAATCCCTACATCATTTGATGGGTTGCCAACAGGCTTACTGACAGAACCCAGACTGTAAAAGTAGCCGACTCCAAATCCATCTCCAGACAAGTGACAAGTGGAATATCTCAGGATTCAGTCCTGGGACCGCTCTTGTTTGGCATCTACTTCTCTGAAGTACAGGCCAACATTAAGGGACTCTGGCTAATAAAGTTTGCAGATGACTGCAAATTGGGAGCCATTATTGAATCCCCAAATAATGTGGATATTCTACAAAAGGGCCTTACAGAAACAGATGCTTGCTGCCAGAGCCATGGGCTCAAGCTTAATGCCAAGAAATGTATAGTTATCCCCTTTCGGAAAAACCATGTACCCATGAATTACTACATAGGTGGCAATACACTAAACACTGAAAGTGTGATGAGAGACTTAGGGACACAGGTGGACAGTGGTCTCACCTTCAATAACCACATCGCCGCAACAGTCAGAAAATCCTTCTATGTGGCACACCTCATCACTAAGGGCTTTTCATCCAGAAAAAAGGAGGTCATTGTCCCACTGTGCTCATCCCTCATTAGACGCATTATAGAGTACAACACCTCGTTTAGTATGTACCTCACAAGATATCTGCAACAGCTGGAAAGAATCACAGGCCTAAAGCAGATGCCCTATACTGACCATCTAAAAAAACTCCAGCTATACTCTGTCGCATATCGTCTACTCAGAGGCCATCTCTGCTTAACATACAAGGCCATGTCAAACCCTGAGCTGTTGGTCATGCTCCACTTAAAGAAATCCCAATCCCTCAGAGCCACATGCTCCAGGGATCTAAACCTTGTCATCACAATGAACAAAACATGCTGGAGGGATAGGTTCCTGACCCAGAGACTCCCCATACTCTGGAATAGACTGCCCATACATGTCAAGCAGAGAGCATCCTTGGTGGCTCTTCAAAAGGAACCTTGACGATTGGATGGGAGATAGGAAATTCACCCCAGGAATCACATCAGTCGCCCTGCTAGACAGGGGTCCAAGGAAGTAAATATTGCAAGAAAAAATATCCGAGGAATTGTTATTGCTAGGCTTGTATAGGCCCTAGGGCCAATAGCCTAGTACCAACCTATGAACCTATGAACATAACTCTCCTGAAAGGTTAAATCACATTTGCATGTTGTTGTTGTTGTGTCTTTCACTTTTCCCGGTTAGGGGTCGCCACAGTGGAACTCCGGTCCGCTAATGATTGGCAGTTGATTTTTACGTGCCGAGTTGCCAGCCCTATGTTAAACATAAATTGTGGATGTCTGAAATAGGCAGGGAATATGTGAAATTAATTTTTTTTTATAAATTTCAGCATATCTGCACTATGCGCCACAGTATGCAAACATGCTTAACAGAAACATTTAAAAAATATTGTAAAATAACATTTATAATATACTTTTGACAAATGTAATGTAGGACTGTGGGTCGAGTCTGTACAATAGTGCATTTGTGCTGTAACCCAGCTTACACAGCTATGAACAATGTAGTTTCCAGGCTGTCAGCATGAATATTTCTGCAAATGAGGGTTAAATGCTGGGCATTTGTTGACTCGCTAAAGGGAGCAACCGTGTCTGCATATCCACTTTGTGTAGAATATTTTGAGCACAGTGCATGTGTTTGCAATGCATTCCGCTTGCTGCAAACTGTTTGGGCATAGCTTAGCATGTTCATGCGAGCAGACCACCCACGTCACAGTCATGACATAGTCAGCTATGAATGGAAACCAGATATAATCAGTTAATAATATATAGTATTGTATAAGCTTGCTGCATGACAATGTGCATAGAGTCACTGTGCGCAATAAAGTAGGGCCTTTAAATCATGCCCATTATATCCTAAGCAGATAAACTGCATCATAATTAGCCAATCCCCCATAGTGGACCTACAGCAGACCTGTATAAAGTATGCATACACCCTACATTCTGATTTACCTCAATACTCTGAACCACTGAAGTAGAGACTTGGAAATTTTAACTGAGATAATGCTTGTGGCTGCTGCAGCTATTCTACATCTGTATGTGCTAGATTCTGAAGTCAGTGCTGCTGCTTTTGACAATAGGCCTAGACAGAGAAGGAGAAGAGTGTTCAGGCCCAGGGTAACCTTCCAGGCGCTGCATGAGCTAGAGATTGTAGAGCACTACAAGGTGGACAGGGACATATTACAAAAACTCACTGAGCTCTGACGCTCTCAACTCAGAGCCAGAGGTAACAGAGCAAAACCAATCCCAGTGGAAACAAAGGTATGTGTAGTCCTTAAGATACTAGCTACAGGTACTTTTCAAAGACCAACTGGGGACATGATGTGCATGTCACAGGCATCTGCATCTGGGATATTTCACTAGTTCCTGGATGCTATGCTTCCACATGTCAGTAAGCACATATCTTTTCCCTGTCCCCTGAGTTGAGGGCCAGCAATATGTAACAGTTCTACCATGCAGCACACCACACTGAAGTACTGGGTGCCATAGATTGCATTCATACACATCAAGGCACCACCTGGTGAGCAAGGTAGAATCTATGCTAACCGTAAAGGGTACCAATCCATCAACTGCCAAGTTGTGTGCAGTGCCTAGGGGATTATCATGAATTTGTGTGCTTGCAACCCTGGCTGTTATCATGACTCCCATATCTGACACTCATCACAGCCATCTGTACTAGATGTTTGCTAAGGGGAACATCCTACAAGGCCATTGACTGAGGGATGCAGGCTACCCCCTGGAACCGTGGATGATGACACCCATCAGAAATGCACACATATCCATGGAAGAACACCATAATAAGGCACACGCACAAACTAGGAACATCATAGAGTGTGTGTTTGGGCTTCTAAAGTCATGGTTCCAGTGCCTGGATGTATCTGGTGGAGCCCTGCAGTATACTTCAGCCACATGTGCACAGATATTCACAGTATGTGCTATGCTACACAATCTGATCCTGTGGAAACAGCTAATTAACAAAGGGGAGGGATACATTGCCCCCCACCAGTATCTGAATTACCACAGCTACATTCACAGGTGGTCTCAGAGGGGGATAACAGACATAGGTGTGCTCAGTATGCCCTGGCTTTGGCTAAGAGACAATGAATAGCACATTCACTGACAACCTAGGGACCTAGGGGACTGATGGCTTACTCCCACTCACATACATATATTACATTTGATGCCAGGCAACTTACACATCCTGTACCTAGCCATGTATTGGCTGTGTACTGTTTGTATCAGACAGAGTCAGCCCTGAACTACAGTTGTGTCCGCTGCTGCATTTGCATAGGAAGTCCATAACCTATACAGTACTCTAGGGATTATTTGAAGATGTCATTGTATCTATGGACCTGGTACATTATGCAAGTAACTATAGTGGGCTAGCTGGACATAAATGACATCCATATGGGACTACAGATACCCATTCCACTCTCATGTCTCCCTTTGTAATCACTTGGCCTCATGCATGGAATATTCATGCATTCCGACTGCAACAGATTACTGGCACATCATTCAAGGGAGATGTTAGTAAGTGGGGTTAAATGATAGTGAGATTAGTGTGTATCCTAGCAGAACATGTGGTTTTGTTGCACCGCCCCCATTTCAGAATTGTCCCCTTGCAACTGTCATAACAGTAACTCACCTATGCTATCTGAGCATTTCACACAGTCAGTAGGCCACGCAGTCTCAGAACAGTAGTATGTGTTAAGTAACTGAAGAATAGCAAACATATTTATGCAGGTGATGGTGTGATGAATGATTACCTTTCTGCAAGCAGCCTCTGTGGCTCAAAGGACTAAGACAGTTAGCTTCTGTGATGGTGTTCAGGGATGTAATCCAAAGGTTTCAAAGTTTTTTGGATGTGAAGTAGTAATTAGTTGTGTTTTACAAACTGTGACTCTGTGAATACTATTATTATTACCTCTTTCACATGACCAAAGCGCTGAAATCTCAAATTACTTTAAAAAGGGCAAGTGTGAATCCTACAATGATTTCCAATCTAGTATGGGTTTGCACATTTTTGCCCTGGCAGTTGATGTAGGCCTCGCAACTCTTATCCTGCATAAGGCCTGCTGATGTCCTCCACATTAAGATTACCTAAAGCCATGTTAATGTCAGCACTGAGCAGCGGCTCATTTGTTAAATACTGTTATCTGTAGTGTATAACACTAGATAGGGGTTCTAATCTCACTCTAGCACACTTGGTGTGTGTGTGTGTGTGTGTGTGTGTGTGTGTGTGTGTGTGTGTGTGTGTGTGTGTGTGTGTGTGTGTGTACATATATATATATATATATATATATATATATATATATATATATATATATATATATATATATATATATATATATATATATGTGTGTGTGTGTGTGTGTGTGTGTGTGTGTATATATATATATATATATATATATATATATATATATATATATATATATGTGTGTGTGTGTGTGTGTGTGTATATATATATATATATATATATATATGTATATGTTAAACTCTGGGAGATATATCTGTCCCTCCTCCAGGTGTTATTAGTGTCACACACCTGGTTAAGGTCTTTAGGGCAAGTAACCTGTGTGCCATTTGACTTACGGATATGCAGCATTTCCAATAAAGCAGGGTCAGAGATTGACTTGTATGCAGGGCAGAGATCACCTCTAAGTAGTCTATATGAAACAGTCTAAAGTGACAGTGATTTCAGATGATCCCCATAGGACAGATACTGAAGACCTTGAATTTCCCTTGGTTGGAACCATTGTAGCCTCTCCAGTTGCTGCAGGTGCTTGGAAAGGTACATACCAAAGGGGACATTGCACTCAATTATTGGCCTGATGAGGGAAGAGTACAGGGAGGCTATAACTTACTCTGTGTCTGGAGACAATGCCATTACTTATGACATGAGCAAGATAGAATGCCCTTCTTACTACTGTGGAGACATAGAGGTCCAAGGTAAGGTCAACCTGTGTGTCTGGGTGTCTCATCCTTGAATGTGTAGTTAAGGTGTTGCTGTTGATGTGGTAGTTAGCAGAAACACTGATTTTAATAAAATGAATGGTAATACATTTATCTGCATTGAGTTTAAGGCCATGGCTGTAGCACCAGTCATTTGTTTGTGTAAGACTTTCTTGTAGGATATCCACAGAATCTGGAGATTCTATGACTGCTCCCAGTTTGCAGTCATCAGCAAACTTTGTCAGCCACAGACATTAACTCTTTGCTTGTACTTTGGAGAAATAGATTCCAAACAGTAGAGCACCCAGGACTGAACCCTGTGGAGCACCACTGGTTACAGTTCTGCTATTGGAGGTGGATTCCCCTATTTTGACTATATGAGTTCTATCAGTGAGCCATTTAGTGACCCATCTAGTGATATATGGTTTGATGCCTAGTTAGGTGAGTTTGTCAATGATGCCTGTGTAGGAGATAGTGTCAAATGCCTTGGCTAAGTCCAGGTAGGCTGAATGCACATATTTACCCTCGTCCAATGAAGTCCACAAGGTTTAACAGGCATGATCTGCCTTTGACAAATCCAAACAGAGTAGGGTCAACTGTTTGCAGATTACCTATATCTTTGCTGATAAGGTTAATGATTATTCGTTCCATGGCCTTGCAGACAAGAGTAGTCAGGCTAATAGGTCTATAGTTCCTGTGGTCAGTGGATGCACCACTTTTGTGCAAGGGAATAATGGTGGCTGTTTTCCATTCAGCTGGTAGGAAGATGATGCTTAGATTATGATTGCAAAGAGTACCCAAAGTTGTTGCTAATACGTGTTGGACCCCATGTAGGACACAGCCTGTGTTGTTATCCGGTCTCATAGATTATGTGTTTTTGACCTTAGAGAGGGCATTTACAACCTGCTTTCACAGATACAAGGTAGGGGACAAGTGCTAGGGATGTCATGGTTTATGTATGGTGGGGACACGGGAGTGAAGTTTTCACTCTGCCAACAGGTTAGCTGTGTCCACAGGCTCAGTATATGTGGTATCATGAACTACCAGTTGGGAACACATCTCAGCCTTTCCTTTTAGGCTACAGATGTAAGTGTAGAATGCCTTGTGGTTGTCCTTTGTGGAGGAAGCTAATTTGGACTCATAGTTTGCTTTAGAGGACTTCACAACAAGTCTTATTTGCTTGTTTAAACTGAGGGGGAGTGTTTCAAGTTTTGGAAGGCTCATGCCCTCCTACTCCTAGACAGCAATTTCCTCCTCTTATTGTAAAGCCTGTTAATGGCAGCTGTCCACCAGGCAAGTTTGCTCTTTCTTGAGGAGCTTGTTTTGGTTCTATCAGGTATGGCTGTGTCAATGCAGTTCCACAGAGGTTTCTGTAAAGCATTGGTGATGAGCTCGGCATGGTTGCCAGTTCCATCTAAGGCAGGAGATGCAGTGAAGCTATTTATGCCATCCTGTAAGAGGTTATTATATCGTTTGGAGAAGTTGTTTAGTATAGTTGCTGCTGGCTGGGGTCAGGTGTGACACTTTGAATGATACCGATTTGTGGTCAGATCTCACCAGGGAGGACCTCACAGTGGGGGTGGTACAGTGGTCCCCCATATTGGTAAGCACCAGATCCAGGATGTTGGCTCCCCTAGTGGAGGTGTCAACCAGCTGGCTCAGGGCATTGGAGTTAATGAAGTCAAGGTACCTTTAGGCAAGTGAGTTTGAGCATGAATAATCTACCAAGTCAGTGGGTGGGTAGTTAAAGTCACCCAAAACCATGGTGCTCAAATGTATACTTTTAGACTCATGTAGATCCAAATAAGCAGAGTGGGTGTCCTGATTCAGGGAGAGGCTCCTGTAGCTGGAAATGACTTGATTAGCTGCCCTAACAACAGTTAATTGCACCTGAAGTGTCTCCAGAGACTCATACTGTTTAACTAATCCTGATGTGTATTTACTGTATCTTTAATGAATATTGATACACTATCTACTTTAGTTTTTACATCTTCAGTTTGAGGTCTGAACATGTGGAAGGAGGTTTTACTTCGTATGGCAGGGGTGCTCTCCACAGCCTTGAACCAGGTCTCCATAACTTCACAAATGTCTGTGCCTTCCAAGGTGAGGACAGCTTCCAGTGAGTGTAGTTTTGTGCTGAGACTCTTAGCATTTAGCAGCATAACCTTGAGGTTGTTTTTAGATGGGGTTTCTACACTGGGAATTTTGTACTTGAGACACTACCTAAAGAAGGCACTATGGGGGTGGCAAGAGCCTTAGGCATTAGCCAAAATCCCAGGGGTGACAGATGATGACAATCTCTGGCAAAGCATTGAGGTCTGTTGATCATGTTATCCCAGGCTGACGGATAGTGGATCCACTTACAATGACACCAGATGCTGAGCCAATTATTGAAGTCAATTGTGTTCTGTATGTATGGTGGCATCATCCTAGGTGAAGGACAAAATGGTGCTTAAGGCTAGGCACATTCCTGCCTGAGACAGATAGTCTGTGAGCTCAGTCATGTCTCTCTTCATACAGTCCAGAGAGGTACGTCTCAAGTCATACACACCAATGTGGACTATGACAGAGTCATAACAGTACCTGTTGTTGAGAGACTTGACTGCATGTGTGATATGGCATATCCTGGCTCCTGACAGACAGCTGACCATGACATTTTCCTTATCCAGCCTGTTGAGAGGGACATCAGTGTGTCACACAATGGAATCACCTATGACTAATATGCTTGATTTTGTCTTTTACCTTAAGAGTTTGACCAGTGTGACACTGGTGAGTGAGCTATTATGTGTAATATGTTCTGCAGAGGAAGTATTATGTGTACCATGCTTGTGTCTATCTTTCAGAGGTCTCGGGTGTTTAGGTACATTTCTGGTAAGGACCTCTTATATGTAGGTATGTCTGATGTGGGATTGGGTGGAGTAGGAGATGAGGTGTGCATGCTGGCAACCCACTCATTGTCATATGTACTGACTGGTGTGTGGGAGAGCATGGATTCAAGGTTCTTAATATAGTTGCATCTCTCACATGTTGCATTTGTGTGGACTAAGATTAGAAAGTTGGGGATGCTGGCCATGTCTCTGCAATAGACACTACTAATGCCATTAGCAATTGATTATTGCTTGTATATATGTCACAATAGGCAATGGTTAGGCAGTGGCCTGACAGATGATTAAATGTAAAATGTTATTACCTTCATGGTATCATTCTAAGGTAAAACAGTACCTGACAGTGTGGGATAACATGGTGGATTAAGTATTCTGCTTTACCAGGCATATGGAAGTTGCCTGAACCATAATCCTGTTATTAGGCAGGGTCGCAATACCATACTTACAAATGCAACAGTGTGCAACTCCAGCAAGGTAAGAGTCATGCTGCTCTACCCTTGGGGTTCACAGCCTAAAACACACTCTCTGAAGGCACTCTTTGCACTGAAGATGTGGATGTCTGTGCATGCACAGAAGATTTGTTGAACTTTGTAGTAATTACTTTAGCCTTGCAAGTCTACAATGCCTGTCAAATAGATGTTCTGTGAAATAATGTGGTAACACAGTTTTGTGTTCTGGGAAACTAAATGTACTGTATGACATACCAAGGACATGCTGGACGGACAGGAACATCTCCCGAAGGTGGCCACCCTCTGCAGTAGGCCTCACATCCATGTCACGCAGATCACCTCCATTATGCTGTTGAACGGCAGGCTGCATGAATTGCTGTGAAACTGTTAGCTAACTTGGATCATTGCTGCTGTGGACCTTGCTAGATGAACCTTGGATATCTATGTCACCTGATATTGAACATTATAATGTCATGCAGTAGATATGCTCCTAATCACCATCAGGTCAGTACCCTTGACAAATGCTATGATCCTCAGAATCCAAGGCAAAAGGCATACAAAACTGAACCAGTTGGTCTGGTTGCTATTCAAGGCATCTACATGTAAATGGCTACAACAAGCCTACAGACCCTTGCATAATCTGGGACGTGTGTGTTGCAACAAACAGGCTGTGGCCTGCTTATCTTTGGATTGGTGCTAACATTTTGCTTTTGGTGAGAGATAAAGGAAAGGAGCATTTTTCCCAGCAGAGTGAGGCCATGGTGAGACCAGCAGTAGTAGTAATCTGGCAGTAGCCATTCATGCGACTCCCCTCTTCTCAGCGTTCTTCACAAGGTAATTCTTTGTTTTCATTAAACACTGCTTGATTTGTTTTTAACTTCAGAATAACTGCCTAAATACTCCATCCTTAACTTTTCAGGGTGTACATATTAATTTCCCCTCAAGTGTTTGGCAGTGATCTGTACAGACTCAGACATCTTGTGTGACATTTTTCCTAGGAAAGCATGATGGCATTTACTGCAACACCAAGTTGTACACAGGACAACTAGCCTGCAGTGACAAGCACTGTCCCCATAGTTGCAAAACAGATTACTTGGGACATTGATTGATATTCTCAATACAAGTCAGTATTTTACCATGGATATGACCATTCCCACTGTGGCCATTACCACCTTGGTGGATATGGACATCCTGTGACATTGTAGAAATTGCCTCATGTTTAAGGACACCGGTTCACTCTCAAACAAACTGATATGGTATGTGAGAGATGTATTTACACAATGTCACTGGAGACAAACCTCTCGCGACAGTACTCCTAATGTCAGTAAAGTAGTCAGTAGCACACCTGCTGCACCCATCACACACAATTCAAAGCGGACATATGCTGAGTCACTGAAATGTAACCTTCATAAATCACAAAGACCTTATAAACAAAGTGTAGGTAACAAATACCCTCAGCATCCCCAAATGCACTCTGTTAAAAAAGCCCACATATCAACACATAGAGTTACATCTCATGGAGGCTCAACCTATAAGCCCATAAGTCACACCATCACACAATCCAACAATGTAGTCATTGCATACTCCATTGTGAGACACACCAATGTCCCTCTCACCAAGCTGAGTAAGGAGAAATGCGTGGTCAGTTGTTTGTCAGGGCTAGGATTAGCCACATTATGCATACACTCATGTCATTGGACCACAAGTAACATTAACTCAGAGAGCAACTGTATTAGCAGCCTGGAGTAGATGCTCTCTCGCACAACAGTCAGTACATATGACAATGAGCAGGTTGCCACCATGCATACCTCAGCTCCCACTTCACTCATACCCTCATCACACATACCTACATATGTGGAGCTCCTCACCAGAAACATGCATAAACAACAGAGACATTTCAAACACAAACATAAGCATGCTACACATAATACATCCACTGCAGAAGACAACACACATAATAGTTCTTGCACCAGTGTCTCACCTGTCAAGTCCTTAAGGCAAAACACTAAAAAATATAATAGTCATAGGTGATTCCATTGTGAGACACACACATGTCCCTCTCACCAGGCTGGATAAGGAGAACCTCACAGTCAGCTGTCTTTCAGGTGCCAGGATCCACCACATCACACGTGCAATCACATATCCCACAAACAGGTACTGTTGTTAATCTGTCTTAGTCCATGCTGGTGTAAATGACTTGAGATGTACCTCTCTGGATTATATGAAGGGAGACATGACTGAACTCTCGGACTATGTGTCTCAGGCAGGTATGTCCCTAGCCTTAAGCAGCATTTTATCTTCACCTAGAATGATGTCTCAATACAAACAGAAAATGATTGACCTAAATAATTACCTTAGTTTATGGTGCTAAGGGGATATGGTATCTATCAGCCTGGCATGATCAACATACCTCAATTCTTTGCCAGAGATGGTCTTCATCTGTCAGTGGCTGGGATTTCAGCTACTGGCAAAGGTTCTTGCCACCCCCATAGTGCCCTTTTTAGGCAATGTCTCAAGAACATACTTCCAGATGTGAAAACTCCATATTAAAAAAACTCAAGCGTATGCTGCTAAATATTAGGTGTCGTCACATGAATCTGCACTCACCGGAATCAGTCCTCACCTTGGAAGACATACAAATTTGTGCAGTCATGGAGACTTGGTTCAAGCTGTGGAGAGCACCCCAACCATATCAGACTACACCTCCTTCCATATTTTCAGAACACAACCTAAAGGCATGAAAACTAGAGAAGGTGGTGTTTCAGTATTCATTACAGATAAATACACCTCCAGACTGGTTACACAGTAAGATTCCCTGGAGATACTTTAGGTGTAATTAACTGTTGGTAGGACACCTATTCAAGTCACTGACAGCTACAGAACCCCTTCTGTGAATCAGGACAACCACTCTGCCTATTTGGATCTACTTCAGTCTATCAAGATACATCTGAACACCCTGGATTTGGACAACTTTAACTACCCATCCATTGACCGGGTAAGTTACTCATGGTGTAACTCACTTGCCAAAAGGTTCCTCAATGTCATTAACTTAAATGCACTGGACTCACTTGTTGACACCCCCACAAGGGGTGCCAACAACCTGGATCTGGTGCTTGCCAATATGGGGGAGCCACTCTAGCACCCCCACTGTGAGGTCTTCCCTAGTGTGATCTGGCCACAAATCAATCTCATTCAAAGTAATTATCACACCACCTCCCCCAGCAAGAAAGGAAGTAAAACACTTTCCAAAGCACATCATTACCTTTTATGGGATATATAAATAGCTGTACTGCACCACCCCCTCGGATGGAACTGGCAACTATATGGAGTTCTACACCAATGCCTTATACAAACACCTGTTTAACTGCATTGACTCAGCTGTACCTGATAGGACCAAAACCAGCTTCACAAGGAAGAGCAAACCTGCTTGGTGAACAACTGCGATTAACAGGCTTTACAATAAGAGAAGAAAATTCTGTCTGAAAGTAAGAGGGAGTGAGACCTAAACTGTTAACACTCTACTCCACGTAAACAAGCCAAGAAGACTTCTGTGAAGTGCTCAAAAAAAACTATGAATCCAATTTAGATTCCTCAACTAATGTCAGCCAGAAAGCATTCTATATCAACATGCATTACCTAAAAGGACAGGGACAGATTTGTGCCAAACTAGTAGTTAATGATAGCACATGTACTAAGCCTGTGGACATAGCTGACAGGTTCTGTGAAAACCCCAACCCCCTGTCCCTGCCACACATACCCCATGACATCCATACCACCTGTCCTCTACCTTGTATCAATAAAGAACAAGTTGTAAATGCCCTATCTACAGCGACAAACACAGATTCTATGTCACCTGATAACATGCCAGGCTGCTTTCTACATGGGCTTCAACAAGAAGTAGCAACACCAATGGGTACTCTTTTCAATCATAGTCTAAGCACTGGTTTCATCACAGATGACTGGTAAATGGCCACCATTATTCCCTTGCACAAAGGTGGTGCTTCCATTGACCCTGGGAACTATAGACTTATTAGCCTGACTAGCTTTATCTGCAAGGCCATCATGGACCTTATCAAAAAAAGATATAGGTAAGTTCCAAACAGTTGTCCCTACTCAGTTTGGATTTGTCAGAGGAAGATAATGCCTGAGAAACATTGTAGACTTCTTCAGGACAGTCACCAAGGCCATGGACGATGGGTACTCTGTGTATACAGCCTACCTACACTTAGCCAAGGTGTTTGACAGTATTCCCCACCCACATCATTGACAAACTCATCCGGCTAGGTATCAATTCTTATATCATTAGATGGACTGCTAACTGGCTCACTGATAGAGCCCATATCGTCAAAATAGGGGGAATCCACCTCCAGCAGCAGACCTGTAACCAGTGGTGTTCCCAAGGATCTATCCTGGCTCATCTACTTTTCAGAATCTACTTCACCAAAGTACAAGCTAAAACTTAAAATGACTGCAAACTGGGAGAGTACATGGAATCTCCAAACGATGTCAACTTCCTACAAGAGGGTCTTACACACAAAAATGATTGATGCCAAACTCATGGCCTTAACCTCAATGCAAAAAAATGTATTATCATCCTTCTCAGTAAGTGCGATGTCACTACTAATTAACATATCAGTATAACAACCCTAACTATGCACTCACAAGTGAGAGACCTGGGCATACATGTTAAAAGTAACCTTACCTTTGATCACCATGTCTCCGCTGTGGTAAGAAGGTCATTCTATATTGCTCATCTCATAAGTAAGACCATTGCATCCAGAAATTAACAGAAGGTATAACCTCTCTGTACTCTCCCATCATCAGGCCAATAATGGAATACAACACCCCTTTTGATATGCACCTTTCCAAGCACCTGCAGCAATTGAAGAGACATCAAAAGTTCCTCACAAGGATAATTCAAGGTCTTCATCATCTGACCTATGTGGATAATCTGAAATCACTGTCACTTTATTCTGTTTCATATAGACTACTCAGAGGCAATCTATGCCTTGCATGTAAAGCAATTTGTGACCATGCTTTATTGTAAATGCTGCATATCCACAAATCAAATGGTACATGGGTTACTCACCTTAAAGACCTTAACCTGGTATATGACAATAATAGGTTCATATGTTCATAGATTAGTACTAGGCTAACTGCCCTTGTGGGCCATTTTTAAGTCTGACCAATTACCCCCATGTGAGAATCAAACCCTGCACCTTGTGTCTGCAAGGTAAGCATCCTAACCATTGTGCCATCCTCCCACTAGAACATGCTGGAGGATCGTACTTGTCTCCCAGAGGTTACCACACCTTTGGAATAGACTCTCACATCATGTCAAACAGAGCTACTCATTGCCCCACTTCAAACACAATGTGGACGATTGGATGTGATGAGACCAGCATTAGTAATAGCCAGGCAGTAGCCATTCATGCAACTCCCCTCTTTTCATCATTCCTGACAAGCTAATTCTTTGTTTTCAATAAGTACTGCTTTATTTGTTTCTAAATTCAAAATATCTGCCTAAATACTTGATCCTTAAATTTTCAGGGTCTATGTATTAGTTTCCCCTCAAGTGTTTGTCAGTGCTCTATACAGACTCAGACACCTTGAGTGGCATTTTTCCTGTAAAAGCACAATTGAAATTTCTCCAATACCTAGTTGCACACAGGACAGCTAGTTTGTACTGACAAGCACTGTCCCCATAGTTGCAAACCGGATACTCCTGACAGTAATTGATATTCTCACTCCAGCTGTCTAATCAATAAAAAAAGGTCTGTTGCCATGGATATGTTCTTTCCTACTGCCTCTGTTACCAGCTTGGTGGATATGGGCATCCTGAGGCAATGTAGAAATTGCCTCATGTTTACTGACAACCAGTTAATTCTCAAACAAACTGATATGGTATGTGAGGGTGGCCTAATGGTTAAGGTGTTTGCCTTGCAAGCACAAGGTGCAGGGTTTGAGTCTCACAGGGGCTAACTGGCTAGGCTTAAAATGGCTCGCAAGGGCAGTTAGCTTAGTACAATCTATGAACCTATGAACCTATGAGATGTATTTACACAATGTGACTGGAGGCAAAACTCTCACATAAAAGTACTTCTAATGTCAATAAGGTGGTCAGTAGTACACACGCTGCACCCATCACACACAATTCAAAGCAGACATATAGACCCACATATGCTGAGACACTTACATGTAACCTTCCCCATCCTAAACTAGAAAGACCTCCTAGTTGAAGTACACATAACAAATGCCCTCAGCAGCCCCAAATACACGCTTTCAAAACAACACCCACATCAACACATAGAGCTACATCTCATGGAGCCTATACCTGTAAGCCTATAAGGCAAGTCACCACACAATCCAACATTCTAGTCATTGGAGACTCCATCATGAGATACACTGATGTCCCTCTCACCAGGCTGAGTAAGGAGAAAGTTACGGTCAGTTGCTTATCAGGGGCTAGTATCCACCACATTACGCATGCACTCAGGTCATTGGACTACAATTACCAATATGACTCAGTCATAGTCCATGTGGGAGTAAATGACCTGAGATGTACCTCCCTAGACTGTATGAACAGAGACATCATGGAGCTCTCAGAATATGTGTCTCAGGCTGGTATGAGCCTAGCATTGAGCAGCATTTTACCATCTCCAAGGATGATGTCACAATGCGAACAAAAGATGATTGACTTTAATAATTGGCTTAGTTTCTGGTGTCATTCTAAGGGTGCAATATTTGTCAGCATGGAAGAAGATGGTCAACAGACCATGCTGCTTTGCCAGGGATGGTCTGTACCTCTCCCCTCAATGCTTTCGCATATTAGCTAAAACATTGTCTTCCCCCATAGAGCCTTTTTTAGGCAGTGCCAGACTGAAAGTACTTCTGACATAGCAAATCAAAACCAAGAAAATCTAAAGGTATTACTGCTCAATGCCAGGAGTCTAAGCAAAAAACTCCACTCCCTAGAAGCTCTCTTCACCCTAGAGAATGCTGATGTTTGTGTGGTCACTGAGGCATGGTTTAAAGCCACGGAGCACACACCAGCAGTGCAAGGTTATAATGCCTTCCACACATTTAGGCCAACTACTTCACAGGCAGGAACTAAAGGTGGAGGTGTCTCTATTTACATAAAAAATAAATATACATCAAGGCTGGTCAAACAGGACAATGCATTTGAGCTGCTCCATGTTAAAAATCACCATAGGTAAAATCCAATACCACTTCCTTGCAAGCTATAGGTCCCCCTCTATGACCCAGGAAACCCATACCATGTATTTAAACTTATTAGAAACACTAACCATCCAACCCAATACCATATTCATGGGTGACTTTAATTACCCCACTGTTAAATGGGGATCCTATACAACACCAAACGTACATGCACAGAGATTTGTAAATGGAGCCACCTATACTGAGCCAGAAGATATAGCAAACCTCATGGCTGATAAATTCAGCTCCAGCTTTACTCCTCTCTCCCCCTCAACTTTCCCTCAGGAAATACCATCAAATATAACTCCGCCTACTATCACTAGGGAACAGGTCATTAATGCTCTCTCTAAGACCAAGAAGACTGCATCAATGGGCCCAGACAATATACCAGGATGCCTTCTAAATAGCATGAAACATAACCTAGAAGGGCCTCTGGAATTACTATTTAACTGTAGCCTCCAAACAGGCTTTGTGCTTCATGAATGGAGAAAGGCAACAGTCATCCCTCTGCAAAGAGGTGGGCCATCTACAGACCCTGGAAACTACAGACCATAAGTCTCACTAGTCTTATATGTAAAGACATGGAAAGAATTATCATGGAGATGATCAATAGAGATATAGTAAACCTCCAGACACAGGACCCAACCCAGTTTAGTTTTGTCAAGGGCAGATCATGCCTACTCAGCCTGGTGGACTTCTTTGAGAAGGTCACCAAAGCAATGGATGAGGGCAAAATCATTCACACTGCCTACCTTGACCTGGGCAAGACATTTGACACAATACCCCACTCGGGCATTGTTGACAACCTCAAGAGGTTATGTACAAACCTGTATGTCACCCACAGACAGGAGCCAGTAAGTTAGAATTGGTGAATCCACCTCTACAAATAGGCCAGTCACAAGTGGAGTCCCTCAGGGATCAGTCCTTGGACTGCTCCTTTTTGGCATTTACTTCTCAGAAGTCAAGGCCAATGACAGTGGTCTCTGGGTGACTAAATTTGTAGATGATTGCAAATTAGGACCTGTCATTGAATCTCACACTGACATAAATGTTCTCCAGGAGGGACTGACACAAACAAACAGCTAGTGTCAGAGCCATGGACTAAAACTAAATGCCAAGAAATGCATAATAGTATCCTTTGTGAAGTCATCCATCCCTGGTAACTATCATATTGACAACACACCCCTTAGAGTTGAACCAGAAGTCAGGGACTAAGGGACACACACAGATAGTAATCGAGCCTTTGATCATCATGTGTCTACAGTGGTGAGGAAATCATTCTATGTTGTGCAACTTATAAACAAAGGTATGGCATCTAAGTCCAAGGAAGTCTTTGTTCCACTGTATTCGACATTCATCAGAACTATCATTGAGTACAATGTCCCCTTTGGTATGTACCTAACCAGGCATATCCAACAACTGGAACGTCCACAGAGGCTCCTCACTAAAAGAATACAGGGCATAAGTAATATGTCCTATGCCGACTGCCTCAAGGCCCTATCCCTGTATTCTGTCTCCTACAGGCTTTTGAGGGGAAATCTATGCGTGGCATATAGGGCATTGTCAGACCCCCACTCTGATGAACCTCCTTCAGATCCACAAAACAAGCAGCACCAGAATTACCCAGTCTAAAGAATTAAACCTTGCCTGTGATATAAATAGGACCTGCTGGAGAGATAGGTATGTATTCCAGAGACTACCCCATTTATGGAACAGACTCCCCATGCACGTGAAGCAGCATTCCTCCCTGACCCAATTCAAGTGCAACTTGGACAATTTGATGGGAAACTGGAAATTCATCCCTAGTTAGGCACCTATGTCTCTAATGGACACAGGTAACTTGTAAATGGTTCATCTCCCAGACCCATTCTTACACTTATCAAAGGTATCAGAACTTGTCAGAGATTTGGGATGCATGGCTAGGCTTAAAAAGGCCCTTGGGGTCATTAGCCTAGTAAGCACCTATAGACCTATGTGTAACCATATAATCACACTGGGGGGTTCCACCAGTGTCCCTGTTGTACACGGGAAATTGGTGATGATTGTGGAAATAAGGGTATAACTTGGCTAGGCTTGTAAGGACCCTAGGGCCATTAGCCTAGAAACCTCCTATGATCCTATGATATGACTCAATCACAGTCCATGTGAGATTACATGACCTGCAACATATGTCCCTAGACTATACTTAGAGATACTTATTTGAGCTCTTGGAAGATATCTGTGTGGTCACTGACACATGACTTAAAGCCACGGAAAGCATACCAATTGTGCAAGGTTATTTTATTTTTTATTTTACATTTGTTGACTGGGATAGTCTAACTGGATACATGTCCATTTTCAGTAGAGCCCCGGGGAGATAAGCTCCAAGAGATTACCATACTACAAACATTCTGGTACTAGTTGTTACACAGATAAATACTACAAAATTCAACAGTTCAGAAATTTTCACAGTTTATACAAAATCTTGTTGCAAGGATTAGATAAGATATTTTAGACTTTATATACAAAAGACATTACTAGTAGCTAGTAACTAGTTGTTATACTGATATTTCAAGTTTCAACAGTTCAAAAATGATCACAGTTTAAACAAATCTTGTTGCAAGCCTTAGGTAAGATGTTGTAGATTTTATATACAGAAGACTTTAACTAGATATGTTAAATTATCTCTATTAGGATAAGATATATTTTTACCAATGATAGGCCTTGATGGAGAAACACACAGACAGAGCAGGTATTAGGTCTTTAGTGAAGGTAACATGGATATAGGATAAGATTAGTCTGGATTTGTACAGGGACATAACCAATGTCTTTTAAGATAGAGTTTAAGATTGTGCTTAAAAAGTATAAAAGAAGACAGTGATGTAAGTTCACGAAGGAGTTGGTGCCAATATCTTCCAACTGCATTAGAGAACATTGCATCTCCTGCCATGTTGTTAGATTTACATGTTGATACAAGTAGTAAAGTCGTAAGGTTTTTATATTGGATAATGAGGCTAGAAAGTATTGGGGTATTGGAAGGTTGGAAGAGGGTCTTGTGGGCAATGGTGAGTTGGCTAAAGTGAATCTGATTCTGAAGCTCTAACCAACCTAACTGTTTCAGGTTATAGCAGTGATGGGTCCTGAAGGGGGAAGCAGTAGCAAATCTGGCAATGCTGTTATATGAGTTTGTTAGCTTATTAAGGTTATTTTTTGACAAGTTAGTATATATGAAAGAAGCATAGAGAAGTGTGGAGATAAGGCGGGAATGGGCAACAATGCTTCTGGCTAGTGGGGAGAGAAAGGGTTTAATCCTATAAAGGGAGCCTAGTTTCCTGTTGACAGTTTTTATGGTATTGTTGATGTGGGTTTCAAAGTTCAGGTTGTTATCAATGGTTACCCCTAGAAATTTAGTTGTTGGATCAGGAAATATGAGTATACCATTATTGGATAAGACTGAAATGTTTATTGGGGGTGACTTATGGGTAGGAGTGAAGAGGTGGAGTTTGTTTTTTTGGGGTTCAAGAGGAGGCAGCATTGTAGAAACTAGTTTTCTGTTGTATTAAACATTGTCTGTTTTAGAGTCTGCAGTTGGGACTGAGATTTAGCTGAGCAGATTATTGTCGAATCATCTGCATATTGTATACAGTTAGCTGGAGGAATAGCTAGGTTAATGTCATTGATAAATAATGAGAAAAGGACGGGGCCCAATATAGAGCCCTGAGGCACACATAGGGTAAAAGGGAGATGGGATGATATGTTGTTGTCCCATAGCACTGCCTGTTGTCTATTGTCCAGGTAGGACTGGAACCATTTTACAGTCATTGTATCTAGAGAAAAAGATTTTAGTATATTAATAAGCAGATGGTGGTCGATCATGTTGAATGCTTTTGAAAGGTTGATGAAAAGTGCTGAAGAGAGAAGATTGTTATTACGGTTATTAGTGATGCTGCCTGTGGAGGATAAGAGTGCAGTTGTCGTACTGTGAAAAGGCCTGAAGTCATGTTGACATTTGGCCAGTAAATTGTTCTGAAGTAGATGGTCTAGTAACTGTCTATGGATACACTTTTCCATTATTTTAGCTAATGGGGAGAGTAGTGCTATAGGATGATAGTTAGAATATTCTATGGAGTTCCCACCCTTGTGTAGGGGGATAATGTGGGAGATTTTCCAGATGGTTTCTTTTATGGTTCTAAAGGTGGAGGTGGTCAAACAGGACAATGCACTTGAGCTTCTCCATGTTCAAATCACAATTGGCAAAATCCAGTACTACTTCCATGCAAGCTCTAGGCCCCCCTATGACCCAGGAAACCCATACCATGTATTTATACTTATTAGAAACACTAACCATCCCACCCAATACCATTTTAATGGGTGACTTTAATTACTCCACTATTAACTGAGAATCCTATATGACACCAAACATACAGGCACAGAGATTCCTAGATTTTGTAAACACAAACTCCCTGGACCAAATAGTCAATACACCAACCAGGAGTGCAACTATACTAGGTCTGGTCCTCACCAATATGGGAGAGTCATGCACTCCCCTTACTGTAATGTCCACCCTGGTAAGGTCTGAACACAAATGGTCTCCTTTGCAGTAAAAATAAAGCATGGAGCCCTGGCTAAACATGTAATATTTATGAACTACTCTAAGGCTGACCTCCAGCTATTATGTGATAAACTGCCCAAATCCCAAGCCTCCATAAACACTGAGAACACTGCAGCCTTTGCAGAAATTATCACAGAAACCTTATACGGGCATGTTAACAACTGCATAGAGGCAGCCATACCCACCAGGGAGAAGTATAGATCTAACCAAAATCAAGCCACCCTGGTGGAATTACAGAATCAATAACCTGTATAACAGATGTAGGAAACTTATGCCAAAACATAGGGTGTGCAGTATACAGCAGGATAAAAGCACTCTCAAAGTAAGCAAACAATCAGAGGACAAATGAAGTCTACCAAAGTCAGATTTGAGCTAAGTTTGGGCACCCAGGCCAAGGACAACCACAAATTATGTAAAAAAATAGGAGAGAAAAAGTATCACACTGGACACAAAAAATGTAAGTTTTAAGTTAGCGCTTTCGTTTATATAATACATAAACTTCTTCAGACCACAAATTATACTTTAGCTATGTCCACAACCTCAAAGGCAAGACACAATTGTGTGCAGAGCTCATTGTAAATGGAATCAACTATAATGAGGCAGAAGATATAGCAAACCTCCTGGCTGATAAACTGGGCCTCAACTTTACCCCTCTCTCCACCTCACCCTTCCCTCAGGAAATACCATGAAATGTAAGTACCCCTACTATCACTACGGAACAGGTCCTTAGTGCCCTCTCTAAGACCAAGTACACTGCATGAATGGGCCCAGCAAATATCCCAGCATGCATTCTAAATAGGATGAAACATGACCTGTCAGTGCCTCTGGAATTACTATTTCACTGTAGCCACCAAACAGGTGTCATGCCACGTGAATGGATAACAGCAACAGTCATTCCTCTGCACAAAGGTGGGCCATCTGCAGACCCTAGAGAGTACAGATCCAGATGACTCACTAGTCTGGTATGTAAAGCCATGAAAAGAATTATCGTGTTAATGCTCAACAGAGATATAGTACATCGCCAGATGCTGGACCAAACCCAGATTGGTTTCATCAAGGGCAGATCATGCCTACCCAATCTGGTGGACCTACCTGAGAAGGTAACCAAAGCAATGGATGAAGAAAAAATAGTTCACACTGGCTACCATGGGCTGACAAAGCATTTGACATACTCAACAGGTTAGGTACAAACTATTGTGTCAGCCAGTGGTTAGCCAAGTGGCTCACAGACAGGACCCATGAAGTTAGCAATGGGGAGTCCACCTCTACAAAGAGGCCATTCACAAGTGGACTACCTCATGAATCATTCCTCGGACTGCTCCTTTTAGGTATTTACTAAAGTCAAGGTCACTGTCAGTGGTCTCTGGATGAATAAATTTGCAGATGATTGCAAATTAGGAGCTGTCAGTGAATCCTACATTGACACAAATGTTCTCCAGGAGGGGATGACACAGACATACAATTGTTGTCAGAGCAGTGGACTAACACCAACTGCCAAGAAATGCAAAATACTGTCATTTGGGAAGTCATCCAACCCTGGTAACTATCATATTGATAGCACAGTTGACCCAGTAGTCAGGGACTTAAGGACACACATAGACATTAATCTAGCCTTTGACTGTCACGTGTCTACAGTATTGGTGAAATCATTCTATATTGTGCAACTTTTAAACAAAGAAATGGTATGTAAATCCAAGGAAGTCATTGTTTCACTGTATTTTGCATTCATCATGCCTGTCTTTGAGTGCAATGCCACCTTTGGTATGTGCCTAACCAGCCATATCCGACAACTGGAACATACACAGAGGCTCCTCATTAAACCAATACTGGGTATACATAAACTGTCCTGTGCAGACCGCATCAAGGACCTATCTGTGTATTCTGTCTGCTACAGGCTTTGGAGGGGAAATGTATGCCTGCCATACAGGGCAGTGTCAGATCCCACTGAAGACTTCCTGCATATCCACAAAACAATAGTACTAGAACTACCCATTATACAGATCTACACCTTGCCTGTAGTATAAATAGGATGTGCTGGTGACACAGGTATGTAACACAGACACTATACCCTATATGGAACAGGCTCCCCATTCATGTGAAGCAGAGTTCCGCCCTATCGCAAATCAAGTGCAAATTACACAATTGGATAGGGAACAGCAAAATCATCCTTGGTTTGGAACATAAGTCTCTAATGGACACAGGGAAACTGTAAATGGTTCATCTCATAGGCTCATGCTTGTAAATGTTACATCTCCCAAAACCCTGCTTACACATATCAAGGGTATGAGACCTTGTCAGAGATTTAAGGATGCATGGCTAGGCCTAAAGAAGCCCTTGTGCTCGTTAGCCTAGTAAACACCTTTGAACATTTATGAACCCATGAATCTAGACTCTATTTCCTTTCTGATGACATTATTTTTCTGTGCGGACATCCAATCATGTGGTCTGTTGGTGATGGGTTGATTGTAGATGTGTACCCATAGGTGTGTCTGACACAATCCTGAAAGTGAAACATAAACATTTCCATGAGACACCTTTCATTGTGTAACTCCACAGCCATTACAACAGCATCCATTGTAACATACACAAATTATTATGCTATACTCATTATAAATGGCAACATACAATTTCTATAAATGACCGGTACAACTAGCATGTCAAAAGCACCAGTGGATGAAAAGAATACATACTAATGTAGATAGTGATCCTGTGCATCAGACACATAGCTTTATTTCCCTGCATCCATGAGAAAGATGATAGGGATGTGGCACAGGTATTATCACTTGAACAGGGTGTTGTGTGAGGAGTGCAGGAGGCCTAGGCTGTCCCAATAGGTTGGCAAGCATGTGGAGTCAGGAAGGAAATCAGGCAAGATGGACCATGGAAATGTTGAGTGTGTGTCTGCAGGTGTCCTCAGTGTGACAGTTGTGTGTGAATGTCTACATGAACACAGCCAAGCTCAGTGCAAGCCCTACATGTCTGTATGTTAGACAGCTGTGAGCCATGCATGATAGAGCTGACAGTTCATCATCTCTGCCCCTGAACATGAGAACTGGATCTGCCAGGAGTTGCACTGGCACCACCATGCCCAAGGTCAGATGTGCCACTACCCGAGGATGAATGATGCCTCCTGGGAATGTGTCCTCCATGGGAATGTCCAGGACCACAAGCCCATGGCCTGCCATGTTTTGGTGTGGACAACCCACTCCCCTCTGGTGCACTGGATTTACAGCAACTATGGGAGCGTGATTGTGCATGGCCACATTGAATCTCAGCAGATGTAGTTGTTGACCTACGCCTGTGTGGTTGACTCTTAACTCCAGGCATTCCATCACAGATGACATGTGTTCCAAGACAGATAATGTGTGATCTGTCTCAAACCAATGCCTTACTACTGTGTCAATCAACCTTTCCAGTGTATCCACAACTCAGTGGAGTCAGTCATGGATATCAGACTGTGCTGCATTCATAACCCTGAGCATTCATTGGGAGTTCCTTTCTGAATGTGCCTGTGCCTCCATGATGGCCCTAAACATATGGCAATTGACATGTGATGAGACACCTGTGACAGGTGGTAAAGGGACAGAAGGTTTCCTAGGAGCACCCCTATCAATCCACCTGTGTGGAACCTCGGCAACTGTTTGGCTATGGCCAGTATCGACAGTCACTGAAGTCACAGTAGCCACACTTCCCTGTTCAATGTCCCCAGCTTCTGACTGTCCAATATCTGTGTCTACAGGGGACTGGGTATGTGTAGGCTTACTGGCTGCGTACAGTGATAATGAGGGTGGACAATGGATGTCAACCTCTGTGTAAGATTCAGCTTCTGCAACCCCCAGTTGTGCCTCAATTTGGCCACCACCATCATCAGAGCTTGAAAATACCCTGACATCAGGTTGTTAAGGGGACAAAGACCATCCTCCATGGTCACCTGTGAAAACAATGAAAAAATAATACATTAATACCTGCACTACTATGCTCTGCCATACTGTGATGCAATATATGTTAAGCTGTATATACTGCTGTCACTATTGCAGACTTGTAGAATGCCCAATCTCACATAGTAGGAAATGTGGGCATTGTTTTCTAAATCAGATCTGTTTTTGGAAATAAAAAAATCTTTAAACAATAATCTCATGAGCAAATCACCAAGTATGTACACTGCTGACATTCTGCAAAACTCTGCATAGTTGACAGTTATGGCAATCTGTAATGTCCTGACAATGCTGTCACATCAATCATTGTGGTCACACCTACAAGGCATAGGTATGAGTCTAAACTGTCTACATTCATAAAATATCTGTACAATTGGAAATCATGAAGACAGTACATCAATCATGATCACACACTCAACACAGGAGTCCATTGCAGTGTGCCCCACAGCAGGACCCCCCATATAATATGTATAAACAACACTGCAAACAAAATAGCAGTGTACTATTACAGCTGCTATCAAAGAAAGTATCCATGAGACCTGTGTCATTAGTTATCACACAGCATTATACCCTTGCTGTTCTCTACATCCTCTGTAGGTATAATACAGCTGGATAGCAATGCCATGTCATCAGTACAATTCTAACAAAGATTTATTGATGTAATCCCCATTCTCCCTAAGTACATTCAAACATATGCATCATGTAGGAAACACAATGGTTACATACCTGATGAAGTACAATACTCCTCCATTGAAAGATACTGCTATATAAGTGCTGTGTCAATGAATTAACCATACAAACAAACTCTCATACACACTGGTTTCCCTAGCAAGACGTTTACCTTTTTAAGATGGTCCTCATTATCAGGTGATTGCCTCTGAACCAATCCGTGGTTCAGAAATGTTACATGAAGCCTGCACAGCTGATTTGCAGTATAATTAGCCAATCGCATGCAAGTACTCAACAAGATATAAGGCCTGAATGTAGATTACATCCCCTTTTTCATATGTTGGGGTGGAAATTACTGGGGCAAAGAAACTACATCAACACAGAGAGAAAGTTTGTATCAGCTACTTTTTACATATAGATGCGTGTGGTACAGACTGAAATTACAGTTGCTGCTGCTGCTGCAGGCAATAGGCACAGACAGAGAGGCTGAAGACTGTGCAGAACAACTACACTTAAGAGTAACTGTGGGAACTGTGGCAGCCTTGATGAACAGCCAGAGCTAGATTGAGGTAACTCATCCGACTGGAAATTAAGGTATGTGTTTAGTGTAAGTATGTTAGCCAAAGGTATCATTAAACGAGTAAAAGACAACATGCTTGGTGTGTCCTAGAACAAGGTAGAGGGTACATTAGCCATTATGTCAACCAGTTGACCAACTACCAAATCATGTGTTATGTTATGGTAGTAATCTGGAACATGTGTATTGGCAATCCTTGCTTCTAGCATAACCTCCATATATGTCTGCTGCTTGTGTAGCTCTGGTTGTCTATAATGTCACTAGCAAATCATTGTGGGCTGCGGTTTGATATTACTGGGCCACATTTGAATTACATACTTCAAAATCCTCTGTGACTTCAAGCAAATGCAGAGCCTAACAGTCTGTGCACCTTCTAGGGCTGTAATAGAAATATCTGAAATGTGGTCCTATCTGCAGGCCTCTCACTTCCATCATTTAGAAGCAGATAATCCATCTGTACTGCTTTGGGTGGATAAAAAGGTGATGACATAGTCATTCATATCACAATTTAGAATGGTGATGTGCGCACACACATTTTTTTTAAATGTTAGAAATAGCTGTATTTGAACCCAGGACCATGTGAACCAAAAAGCAATGTTCTAACAGCATTTAACAGTTGAGCTACAAAGTCTCTCTCAGAGCAATTGTTTTTTTTTTATATGCTGTACATGTAATTGCACAATTACCTGCTGTTATATACCTCACTTACATCTATTACTATGTGTATGGCCAGTTAAATTGTTATTTTTCCAGTCATTTTTAACGCATTGATATATTTCTGTACCAGATTCCCAGCTAAATTGCTATTTTTTCCATTAATTTTTTAGCCTATTGCTTCATGATGTGAAGCGATGAGCAGCATCATGTGAACATGCTTAATGACGAGAAAATGACAGTTACTATGTTTTGCGTAAAACACCTGTGCTAATTAATTGGCTGTGCAGTTTGGTGGGTTGATGCACTGCTGTTCAAGTGCAATGGTACTGGGTTCAAAATTGGGCTCAAATTTACTTTTTGAATGTGATTATTATGCTTTCATATACATGTGATAATATACCGCCATTTAGCATAGCTTAGCAATGCTGCGCATAGAGCAGCATCTCGCAATAATTCTTTAAAGAAAAGAAAAATGGGGATATAGGACAGTGGTGAAATGGGGTGCAGGCAGGGGAAAACATAATGCGAAGCAGGTAGGTATGTGCAGAAAGGATGTAGGAAAGAACCGTAGCTATCCATTTCTTCAACAGCAACAACTGTGCGCCTAAAAAGATTTTTAGCTGGATTTGGACTGTCACCCCCAGCGTGAGGGGTAACAACAACATAAGTGCGTTGTCAAGCCAATTGTACCAAATTAAGTGTCTCCAGTGAACACGTGTGAAATGGAGAGCTTTGTATGGGACGATATATTTGGGGGGGGGGCAGGTGCCCTTTTTTTAAGGACAGACTGGAATGTTGGGGAAGGGCATAGGTATGTGTGAGGAAGGTAAGTTGGGAAGGTGAGGAAGCATTTGCAGACAGACAAGACAGCAAACAGGGTTGGTGTGGGAGGGACACAAGAGGGGGGTGAACACTTTGGTTGGTGAGGGTGTTGTGGGATCACAGTCCCATAGACATCAGACACGGTACCAATGTGAGTCAAGTCCTCACCCATGTGACTGTCAATACTGCACCTTTGCTGCTGCTGTGGAAGCAGTGGTCAATGCTGGCACCTGGGGATAGAATGCCCTACCAGGATGAATAGCATGCTCACCGTCCAGCATATGCATGCACCAACAATTTGGCACACAACCCTATGCACATGCCTGGCATTTGGTCTTGGGTGACAAAGGCATTCCCTTCACTTCCACTCCCAGAGGGGGAGCACATGCCCAGCTTGTGGGATAGAACTACCTGATGAAGCAGGTAGTGCAGGGGCAGCCTAGGTGGTACCACCAGGCTGTAGGCCAGATGTGCCCTGGTGCCTCTGCTGGGGGAGCCATGGTAGGTGGATCACCGGGAACTTGCCTAACATTGTAAGATGTTCAAATTTGCCATGGAGGTGATTTCACCCAACCACAGCTACATCCCACCAAACCTTTAGTTTTAATTTAATTTATACACATTCTTTTATCTATTTATCAAAACACAGATATTGAATGTTGTTGGTTAATGTACTTGAGGAGTAAACAGTCTAATGCATTTAGGGAGCATTTCCTTTTACATTGTATTATTATGCTGCAATAGGAGTTATTTTATATAGGTAGTTTTAAATAGGTTTTAAACACAAGGTTATGTACTTGGGTTATAGTAATTACTTAATTGTTTAATAGATTTTTATGGATTTTTTTTGTTTATATAAACATTTAATTGTTTGAATATGTTGTTCTGATGAAGGCAGTGGATTATTGCAGCTGGTTTTTCTATTGTTGACCACTGGGAATACTTTCTTCAACTTGCCTAACTTATCAGTCTGTGGTAAATAAAATAGAAACATAAAGGAAAATAACATAACCCAAACAAATGTAATTAATAACATAACATAAAAGAATAACGAGTAAAGCATACAAATTGAAAATAATATAATGAGGAGCACAACAATAAATAATATAAATGAAAGTTTTTTAACGGCAAAGCAATATTAAATTATACATAAAGCCAACATAAGAGGTAATAACAAATAATATGATAATGTCAAATGATAATAGTAAATATATTGATTAAATAAATAAAAGGAGAGAAGGAGTGAGGTGAGAGAAAAAAGGACATTAGTAACTTCACAGATAATATAACTAAATATACAACTACATACTTCTAGATATGTTAGATTTCACTTGAGACCAGTGACTGCTATGCCATTTATTATTTCAAATACTACCCTGTTCCTTATGCACACACTGTTGTACAGACCATAATACATCCAGCAATCATTCAGTGTTGCTTATATTGTATATATGATGTTCCACGTACATACATGTCAACCTCTTAGCATGGGACATTATGGGCCAAGCCATTCATAATGGTGGTACAAAGGCACAATGACAGGGAACATTATTATGTAGTATGCTCTTACAATACTAGCAAGGTGTTCTGATAACAGATGTGCCATTAAATTGCATTTGAGTGATGACATATATCTGAAAATCAGAGGACTGATATTTTGTTTTCTGAATTTGATCCTCAACAATGTGGCAGAGACTGGCCAGTAAAACAAGATCACATACCAAGCAGACCAGCCATATGGGGCAATATTCTATTCATTCTTCAGAAATCGTGGCAGTTGAGAGGTATGTTCATGTACATTGATTGCACCTGACAGCTGGACAGTCGCAGCATAGGTCTATGGGTGTGCATTTCACATGCAAGCATGGTAATGTTTTCTGTATGACATACCAAGACAGTATAGTAAACTGGACAATATCCCAGTTGCCTCATATGCGATTAGAACCCATGAGTGGTGACAGGAATATTGAACATTTTATTTGAAAAATTAAATTATCAGAGCACCGTCTCCTTTTACACTTTATTGTTTCATGTTGGGTCAAATCATACATTTACACACATGGATAGTTGTGTAAGACTTCTGTTAACTTACATATTTACCCTACTCATTTATTGAGTGCAATCTGCATCATATTTCAGACAAAATGAGCAGACCACAGCATTGACTCTTAATCCGGGTATACCACAACATTTAGTAAGGGATGGCAGCTATCCTACACAGTGGTGCAAACATACTTGCTTTAACTTGCTTTACCAGTTCAGATATGAACAGACACATTAATGAAACTCTATGATGTCCAAAGTATTTCATACATGACTGTTAAGACTGCAACATCTGTATTTACTTTATTTTATTATTAAGTTATGCATTAAACAAAATAAATCCACCAAGGCTAGTTAACAAAGACAAATGAACCAAGCAGCAGGATTAGTGCTGAAAAGTATTTATCCTTTGTTTTCGTCTAAAAGTCTTCCTCAGAACCAACACCCATAGTTCAACCATACATTTTATACTTTGCATGCCTGCAATTGTGTTAAATAAGCACCTTGTTAACACCATTAACAATCCAATTAAAGCACAATCAACAATACTAAGTTAGAAACCACATTAAACTGAGAAAAATGTACTAAAAAGTACATATATTATTATACAGATTTACTAACTTTCAGCATTTTGTTTTTCAGGTAACATTTCACATTAATAGATTAATTAATACCTGGGGGTCTCTCGGCCCTTAACTCCAGTTGCCATAATGTTTCCCTTTGTTCTACTTTGGCCTTATGATTACCACCCCCCCCCAAAAAAAATCCTTAGGTACACATTCAAGTATAGAAAATAAAAACTTCTTACTTTCCTTACACTCTAACTTATGCCTAAATAATGCATTATTTTGATCTTTAACCTTGAGAAGATACATATGCTCTTTAATACATTTTTCTAAGCTTCTAGTGGATATACCTATCTAAAAACTCCCACAAAAAGAACAGACAGAAATGTAAACAATACCTTCAGTCCTACAGGTAAAAACCCCAGGAAATGACACAATTGAAGACATATCAAGTATAAAATATATGGTTGAACTATGGGCGTTGGTTCTGAGGAAGTCTTTTAGATGAAAGTGAAGATTAAATATTTTTCAACACTAATCCTGTTGCTTGGTTCATTGGTCTTTGTTAACTAGCCTTGGTGGATTTATTTTGTTCGGTTTGGTTCAGCCACCTAGTCATTTGGAATGTCTTGTTTTTTTCTAAGTTATACATTAAGTTATTACTGTATTGATTATCTTACATACCATGCGCTTGTGTCATCCTGGCAAAATGTCTTGCATGGGAGGGACATTGCAAGCCATCTCTTCTGCAGCTGTGGTAAGAGAAGGAAAACATTATGCATACCAGTTTTGCACAGATTCAGCTTGTAATATTTATTTATTTATTTTATTTAACTTTGTTAACCAGAAAAGTCCTACTTGGAACAAAGTCAGTTTTTCAGCGGAGGCCTGGGGAGAAATGTTCCAGACATGTCTTTATAATATATGTCTTTGCATGTCTTTGTATATTTATAAATTACTAGAAAACATACTTACATATCTTTGGGGTGTGCCCATCTCAAGCATCTTGGATCCAGGTTCCAAGATTCCCTTCTTCCTTCTATACAGGTCAACAGTTCATCATAACAGTGATGACACTACTCACCAGTGTGGGGGATGTCGGTTGCACTGGTCAGGTCTCTGGCCAAACTCTCTGAGGTCTCAAACTTACATTCTGAGCCCTGATAGTCTCCCTGCAGCAGCCAGGGTCTATAGTGGTCTAACAGGAATCCAGTGAAAACCATGGACTACTGCACACCCCACAGTTGTGCCCTAAAGAGCACACCTTCATCCATGCCAGCAGCCATACTAACAGTCAAGGTCAGGCTCAAAGAAATAATGTGAAATTGCCCTTTAAATAGGCTGCATTCTTGCCACTGCATGTCATACTGTAACTTTCAAAAAAAACACCACGTCGCTTAGCATCGAGCAGACTTGCACAACCCATGTTTAAGCAAAGCTTAGGATCGTGCAAACATGCAAAGATCGTTGACCATGTTTGAGTGCACTTTTCTGAATGTAACAATCATTGAATTTAAAGTTAAGTGATGTTTCGGTCACCTGACACAGTTTTATAGCAGTATATGTAAAAAGGATTTCTGCCCAGGACTTGACCTGGGACCTACTACATTATAGGTCATGACTCCACCTATGTAGCCACTGGGATAGTGAATGGAACTCATATATCTTCAGCTATACTGCAAAGGTGCCTGTAAGTGTAGCAAAGCTTTGTTGTGCAGGTTTGAGTGGTGCTAGACAACGTACAACTACAACAACTGAATGCATCCACTTTCTATTTTTAGATGTCTGGTGCATGTCTAATGCATTGATTGGGCTAAGCTGAGCAGAGCTAAATAACGCGCTGCATCGTGCAAACATGAACTTAAAAAAATAATAAAATTAAAATTGAATGTATCCAGTTTCTATTTTTAGATGTCTCGCAGATGACTGATGTAGGGATGCACAGAGATAAGCATAGCTAAATAATGCACCACATCATGCAAACAGGCACATACAAAAAAAATAAATAAATAAATAAAATTGAATGGATCTGGTTTCTATTTTTAGATGGCTAGTGGATGTCTGATGTATGGGTGCGCAGAGCTGAGCATAGCTAAATAAAGTGCCATATCCTGCAAACAAGCATATATTTAAAAAAAATAAAATTGAATGCATCCGGTTTCTATTTTTAGATGTCTAGCAGATGTCTGATGCATGAGTATGCAGAGCTCAGCACAGCTAAATAATGCAGTGCATCACACAAACAAGCACATATATATGCTCAAGGGAATAAAAGTTTTTTTTTTTTTTTTTTTTATCACACCAGAGTAGTGGTTTATTGTTTTCTATGTGAAATTCATTTTTTCACATACAGGTTATATCATACTAATATATGATATATATACATATATATATAAATATATGTGTGTGTGTGTGTGCGTGCATGCATGCATATGTGTGTGTGTGTGTGTGTGTGTGTATAGATATAGAAATAGTTTTGTATATGTATATTGATATGTATATATATGGGTCTATATTATAAAATCAAAGTTTTACAACTTCGAACACCGTGTGAGTGAAGTTGTAAAACCTCAAAATGAAAAAAAAGTAAAAATAAAAGAAAAACCTACCTGATCGCCCTGAGCAGGGGGGCAAGCCCCCTTGCGCCCCCCACACCCCCCGCTACTTAGATATACCAACTCCGAGATCGCACTATGTTGAGGTAAAGAGAAGAATTCCCTATGGCAATCTCCGTTCACATTTGCAAGGTTTTAAATATTCGCTCATATGGTGTCGCCCATATGGTGTTCGAATATTTAAACCTTCGCTCTTTTAATATAGACCTATATATATATATATATATATATATATATATATATATATATATATATATATATATATATGTGTGTGTGTGTGTGTGTGTGTGTGTGTGTGTGTGCGCGCAGATTTATGTCAGAAGATTGAGTTTTTGGAAACGAACTGCACATGGTTTTGACCATATATTCCACTTTCCAAAAACTTGAGGTATTTGTATGGAAATTGCAATACAGTGGAGATCTGGGAATTTACACTTTTTCCCATTGTAATGTGATCTCGGTGCTGGTATATATAATTTGCAGGGGTGTGAGGTGCAAGGGAGCCTGCTCCCTGCAAAAACATAGATTTTTGTTTTGTTTCATTTGACTTTTTAGAAAGCTGAACATTTGAAATTCAAGTTTCTGAAAACTCTGTGTTCTAAAATAAGCCCTATGTTTGTGTATACATATATGTATATATATATATATATATATATATATATATATATATATATATACATATACATATGTGTGTGTGTGTGTGTACTGCAGTATTGAAAATATAGAAGAGTTCCAAACTTCAATGACACAAATTTTGATGTGTTAAAATTGACAAAGATACACACACACACACACACACACACACACATGTATGTGTATGTATGTATATATATATATATATAGAGAGAGAGAGAGATAGATAGATAGATAGATAGATAGATAGATAGATAGATAGATAGATAGATAGATAGATAGATAGATAGATAGATTTACATATTTATATGTGTGTTCACAAGTATGAAACTGTGATTATGGTAAGCTATTCACCAGTCTTTTTCCATGCATTTTGTGTTTAAAACTATTTTTAGTATTTTTAATTGCTGTTGATTCAGAATGCATAATTAAACTAGAGACAAAGCAGGATAGAATAACATTTTTTTTAAACCTGGCAAAAGTGGCTTAGGAATGAAGGCTGTAAAAGAATTAAAGAAATTATAATTTCTGATGAAATTAAAATTGCTGATGACCATTTACGCGAATACCTTAAAACAGCATCTAACCGTATTGCCTACCCAGTCTCCGTCCTTATAAATAGGCCAGTCCAGGAAATCCACTTTCCCTGTCTCTGGAAAATGTAACACATTATCCCTCTGCACAAAGGAGGAAATTCAACAGACACTACTAACGTTATACCTATAACAATCTTATTCTCCCTCTCCAAAACACTTGAAAAATATATTCAAAAACAATTGCTAAACTATCTCCTGAGGGCAGAACTACTGTTCCCAATACAACATGGCTTTAGTCCTTCCCATAGTAGTAACACTGTAATTCTAGCCTATATAGATACTGTCAATAAAGTGACAGATAACATCAAGCTAGTGTTCTCCTTATTTTTAGACTTGCCTAAAGCCTCCAGCAGTTTGCCACAGCAAACTTCTATTTCAAATGTACTCATTAGGTATCTCTCAGTCCACCCTTCTATGGTTCAAAAACTACCTATCTAATAGGCATCAGTCAAAAAATGGCATACCTCCCTCTCTCCACACTTCCCTGTCACCACTGGTGTACCACAATGCTCTGTCCTTTGTCCCATTTTCTTTAACATTCTCACCAACACCCTCCACACGTCCATACAACAGGCCTCCCTAAGAGAGTACACAGATGACTCCACACTCCTTTACACATATCACAACATGGCACACCTCAAAAAACATCACTCAAGAAGCTTTAACAACTGAAATGTAGCTTTGCAACTCACAACAAATACTCAGAAACTACTACTTGTTTCCACAAATCACTCTCCCATGAAAAACAAATGTTAAAGTCCTCTCTCTTGATAATACAACCACTGAAGTCACTTCCCATAGTAAATTATTAGCAATGATAGTGGATGATGATCTTACATTTCACCTGTATATACAAAATTGCATAAGAAAAAACTCATCAAATACTAGGCATGCTTTACAGAGCCAAAAATTTCTCATCAATGCAACTAAAGCTACATTTGTCGCTACATATCTCCTCCAAACACCTCTGTATGGTGCTGTCACCCTCACTAGCCTCCAAGTTCACAAAAATCAAAACTTAAGCAATGCTATAACAAAGTTGCTAAATTTGCAGCAAATGCCCCTTTCAGAGCCCACCATTGTATAGTACTAACATGCCTAAATTGGATAGACATACCGCAGCTTCTTACTACCTATAAAATTATCTAGAGTCCATCTGCTTGTCCAGCACTAAATAACATTCTACATAACTGTGTTCCTAGCCAGTCATTACAATCCAGTAATCAAAATCTCCTGTGTGCCCACAAACCTATCATATCAGCTGGGTATTGTCTGTACTTGTACCATGTTGCTAAGACCTGAAACTCGTTACCTCTATCCATCAGGTCAATACCCTCCCTCCCATTCTTTGAAACTGTTCTGAAGGACTTCCTAACCAAACGTTGGCTCTATTATTGCTCAACAGCATGATAAACTATATCCCTAAATGTGAACAAATACCTATCCATACCTTACATCTCCTTACTCTCCCTTCTTCACTCATTTCCTTACTTCTATCAATTTCTCTCCCCTAGTTTTTTCCCTAAATATAACATAAGCCTGCTTCTTCTCACTTTGTATTGCAATTCCTGTTTGTATTATACTAGGAAAGTCTTAAAACAATGCAGTTAGCGTGTTGAAAATGCTCTTCAGATGGAAAAAGTCAATAGAAATCCACTTCAAGCGAACAGCTGTTGTTAGCAAAAGTAGTATTTAATCAACAAAACGGAAAAAACAACTCCAACCACAAGCGCTTTCGCCCGTTTGTAACGGGATTATTTTTAAGACAGGTTTGTTAGGTATACTTTAGTTTTATTGTGATTTTATTTGCTTGTAGTGATGATTTCACTCATTTCAAGGTTTTTAAATACCGCGGTTTGGTATTTTATGTATTTCATACATCTGCTAAGCATTGGTATTAATGAACTAATACATTATTATTATGATTATTATTACAGCAAAATTATCACCCATAAACACCTAACAACTGTCAAATTTATGCCCAAAGCACGGGCGCTACAACAGGGGTTCCATTCATTCATTTGAGTGGGATTTATTTAAGCGGATTTTGTTGCTAAAATTGTCATGAAAACCTATTTCATTTAACTAAAGGTGTAATCGTTTAATTGTTTGAGCAATTCAATGCAGCACTTCAATTAACTTATTACCAAAATGATATATAAGCATTGTATTGTGTGTACATGATTACACTTGAAAAAGCCCGTTACAAATGGGCGAAAGCACTTGTGGTTGGAGCTGTTTTTTCCGTTTTGTAGATTAAATACTACTTTTGCTAACAACAGCTGTTCGCTTGAAGTGGATTTCTATTGACTTTTTCCATCTGAAGAGCATTTTCAACACGCTAACTGCATTGTTTTAAGACTTTAATTATAGCAGAGTGAGGTGTTTGGCTTTTCGCATTTGTGTTTCTTGGTTTATCACTTGCTGCTTACTGGTCGGTTTGTATTATACTAGCTTACCTTTGATTTCTCTGTAAACTGGCTAAAATTTCTCTAACTATTAAATCATTGTCGTATAACTTGTATCTGCTCTTAACCAATGTTCTCATATTATGTCTAATTTAGTATAATTATTTAAACTGTATTTGTTTTTTGGTATTATTTTTAAAGACTGCAAAATTATTATTCTTAAAATGTTCTGTAATACTTTGAAGTTTTTCTGTCAGGGCCTCCACTGAAAATGGGATTCTATCCAGTCGGACTTTCCCAGTAATCAAATGCCAATAAATAAATAAATAAAATCTTCCAATGTTTTTTATGGTAAAATTTTGACTGGTATTCTCTAAAGAAAACTAAAAAAGCAAATGAGCACAAGCTGCTGTACAGATAAAATTACTCAGGTGCTGATGCATGTGATATGAGGTACATGACGAATGGGAAGAACTGAAGATGTCCCCTAGCAATGGTGGCTCTACATGAGTGCCATACCTACCTATAAAATGTTTGTCCTTGCTACGACTCTGTTGACAGCCTTCTCACATCCAGTGTCCCATTTCATTCCCCATCGCCTGAGTGAGGGATGATTGGGATGAGCCATCATTTAGGAAGCCATTGGGGTTGGTGGATACCTATTAAATAATTGAATGGACAAATTGTCGAATGCCATATGGTCTAACCCATATCATCGACAATTCAGTCTGTTGAACTGTTCTGACTCAGATCATGTTACAGCAGGGATCAAGAAATCCTTTCCTGCCATTTTCCCCACTGTAGTGCAATCTTGGGAGTCAATATATATTCTTAGCAGGAGGTGTGGGGTGTAGGGGGACATGCCCCCCACCAAAATTGTTTTTGTAGTGTAAGGGGATGTTGTCTTTGTTTTGAGTTTGTTTTGACAGACTAAATTGTCAATGATATGGATTCAACCATATGACATTCGACAATTTGTCTATTTGATTACTTGATAGGTATCAGGGGATGTTTCAATTTTTTTTCCCTTTAAGCCATACAACACCTGAGTTGAGTTAGTTCATGAGGGAAGGGGGCATGTCATAGTCTGACCATCAGGCACACCCCTCATGTCCACAAGGAGTGTTACCAACAGCCAGCCCTGCCCTCCTATCCTTGATCATGTGTGCTGGCTTCCCTGTTTTTTATCAGATAAATTGTACCTTCATTTGTGCTCACTAAGTGCGTAACCTATAAACTGACAGAAATAATTATGCCCAAATGCTGACGCCCATGCCCCCTGTACACTAAGAGGCAAGCAGGCCTTATCTCTTTATTCATATCCCTCCATCCCTCCCTCCCTGCCCAGCTCCTCTACTGTCAGGGTAGGTAATCAAACCCTTGTCTCATATCTTGCGGCCAGGGCACCAACACTTTGTGGCATAGATCCATGTTTCCATAATTATGAAGATCACGTGGAAAACTGAGAGAGGACCCACTAAGTCCATCAAAGGGAGTATAATACTGCTGATGAAAACACTGACCAAGATGGACACAGAGTAGGTAGACTATAACTCAGATGCTATGATTTACTATTGCAGTTACCCTCTCAAAGGAGACTATCCCTGTACTGCTTCCAGACAGTCTTATGAAATTATTGACACAAGACTCCCTGGATAGTTCCACATTCCTGATTACTTTTAGGGAAAGCAGACAACAGAATCTAAAACAGCCTTTCAACTAAAATATCTGTGTTTTGGCATCGCCTATAAACTAATAGAAATAATTATGTGTTATTTGAAAAATAGTATTATTTGTAGTTATCATTTTGGTTCATAGCTTCATATGTAAGTACTAGGTACTCAGTCTGCAGACCATTACAAACCTAGTCACAAAAAATATTCAAATGTTCACTCTAGCCTTAAGGAGGCAGAACAGGATAGACTGGGGGAGAATCTGAGGCTGCCCATCCAATTCTCGATTTTCCTTGAAGGTGGCACGGGTGCTGCTCTTCTTGACATATAGTGGATGTCTGTTCCAGAGGTGAAAGATATGATGGGATATAAAGAAACCATGCCAACATGTCTTATTTATCTGCTGATGAAGATCTGGTTCCTTTAACTGAGTATCTGAGGTGCCATTAGTTCTGCAAAGGAATATGATGCCCTATTGGGCTGGATCTTTCATTGCTTGATAGCCTAAACATAGATCTCCATGTAGGAGACTGTAAGAGATTGAGTACATAGAAAGGACTACCTGTCTGTCCTGAAAACTAAGATTTTTGAGACCAGTGATCTTTTTAGTTATGAATCTTTGAGGTCTCTCAAACTGTGTGATATGTTTAAACAAATGCATGCCACGGGTGGTGCAGCGGTGAAGTGGTTAGTGTTATTGCCTTACAACAAGAAGTTCTTTGGTTTGGTTCTTGGCTGGTGTGCTTTCTGTGTAGGGTCTGCATGTCCTCCTTGCATTTGTGTGGGTTTCCTCCAAGTGCCCCAGTTTCTGCCCACATTCCAAATACATGTCTGGAGCATTTCTCCCTGGGCCTCCACTAAAAATGGGCTCTGTCCCAGTCGCACTTTCCCAGTAAAGAAAAGTTAAATAAATAAATGAAATGGTGCATTATATTCAGTAACAGGTCAGATAAGATATCAGTAAATGGAAAATAAGCCTTCTCTGGATTGAGTGCAGATGCCTTTGGAAATGAGCCACATAAAAGACTTTCTGAATTACCGTGTAGACATGATGGTCAAATGATAAGAGTTGCCAACAATCGTGCTTAGATCATTTACAACAGTGTATGACTGGAGGGGTGCATCCCCTGTATGGTCAGTGAAACTTTATTTACCAAACTGAGCTGTGCTATATTTTTTTTTACATTTAGTTTGAGACGATTGTCCTTACACCAATTGTTAACATTGTCTAACTCATGTTGGGGCAATTACAAATCAGTTGAAGGCTGAATAACAACACTGAATTTACAGTCATCTGCAAACTTATTTAACCATAGGCCAGGAGTGCCGGCCTAAAGGTCTGAAAAATAAATGTCAAATAGGAAAGGACCTAAAACTGAGCCCTCTGGTACACCACTGGTCACTTTTTTGCTTTCAGAAGTGTGACTCTATTCATAAGAGATACAATTCAAATCCATGTTAAGTATGTCAACCTGAAAAAAGCAAAATTACATATTTATTATGATCTAAGTGCCAAAAACAGAGCACCTAGCAAGAAATGACCATATATATGTAACTGTATGAAATATTACAGCAAGTTTCCAGGAATAAAATGGCATGATCCTCAGCTACAAGATGTTTGTGACAAGTGATTACAGGTCTAAACCTGTTTTGTACATGCCTAGGTAGGCAGTCAGTTAAAGAATGTAGTTCTGATTCATAATGTTAATGATGCAGTGGATGCTGGGGTTCTTGAAGCAGAAGTGTGTCATTCTTCAGATACAATCCTCTCCTGTTTGCAGTATGAATGCATGGGGTATCCATGTATTGAGTTATACTTATATGTTTCATATGTTAAACTCTCCAGTATAGCTAGGACCAGACTGCAGCTACTGCTGTTTTTAATTCTGTAATGTTAGTCACTGCCTCCTCTGAGATTCATGATACTTAGACCTACTGGCAGTATTTGGTTGCAATGCAACATGCATTAACAGCACCTTGATGCAGTTCTTTGCTCAGACTTCTATCTTCCTGCATTACGTACACTTGTTCTTTTTGGCAGAATTGTTGTTAACAAAATTCAATATAACAGCAACAATCTCATTAACATACCACTTTTCATGACAAGCACACAATATATTTTGCAGCTACTTGTTTCACACAGCTTATTTTAATGAATCTCAGACCTTCTGTACATGACACCATGCATCACATGGTGTGCTACACATTAGATAAATTACTTCTGGATCCTGAGTGATATATTCATTTAAAATCAGTTCTTTGCAACAATTACCTTTTATGCTGGTATGAAAGCAAACATTAAAGGGTACATTTCCTTTATTATATAAGTTATCTGTTCATCACCAAGTGAAAATATAATTCAGCAGGGTCCTTTGTGTACTGTTTCTACACTCTTCAACCTTTCCAGTGCAGCATGCCATGTATGAGTTGTGTAAAATTTCACATTTGTTTCTAGGAATTTGTCTTGCTGTTGTTTTTTTTTTTTTTTTTTTTTTTAAATCCTGTTTTTCATTATACTGCAACTTTTTACCAATAATAGGGTCCTATAGCTATATTTTTGCAGATCTAACATCTTTCTGTCCCACTAGAGCCATAAAACTAATTATGTACTGGACCTCACATCATGGAATCTGCTAAACAAGCTCTGTAACTAAAGTTATCATGCACACTTCAAACTACATTTCAAGCATAAGACACAGAATACATAATACATCTGCATGAGATTGTGGGTGAGTGAGTGAATGTGGAAGGGGTCTGTGCAGATATGAAACTCTTTTCACCAAAGCAAACTTTGCAATCACTTTTTTTGTAAAAGAGACAGGAAATGGACACAAAAAATCTGTTTCTTGTATAGCAAATAAAACAAATCGAGACAGTAATTTAGAAAGACATACCGACTGTCTCCAAAAGTAGGAAAGAATGAGTCAGAATATTCCAGTCACTGAATGAAAACAGTCAACAGTCTGAAGGAAAGGGAATGGCAACAAAGTATCATATTGTGAAGATAGTGCATTGCAGTGAGTGAACCCCGTGAAATACAGTGACGTAGTTCGTTACTAGCTCAGAGCCGAGGTTCTCTATGCTAACTCCCACACAATGACTCTTTATCTTCATAATATGATAGTCCTTGATTATCCCAGATTGGCAAGTAATCAAGAGAACACAGAGAGAGAGAGTGAGTGATTGAAGGAGGAAGGGTTTTTGCAGTGGGGGTTGGTATAATGGCTAAGGTGTCTACCTTGCAGTCACAAGGTACAGGGTTTGATTCTCAGCTTTGAAGGGGAAATTGGCTGGACTTAAAATGGCCACAAGGCAGCTAACCTAGTATTTGCCTATAATTCTATGAGCGAGCAGAGGGTTCTATTAACTAGGGACAGAGAAAACAGCTTGTACTATGAACAATCAAAAGCTGATCAGTTGGAATGTAACTGCTTGGCCACAATTAGGGCAAAGCCACCACACTATATTCTAAGTAACAGAGCATCTTGAAACAATATTTCTTGACAAATTTGCATGAGGATCTATATACAAGTATACATTTTAAATTAATCTTACCTGCACAACTGCCTAAAACATTGCACAATGATTGTGTGCTAACAGTTTAATTAAGTAGTTGGAATGAGGGCAGTTAAATTCCCCAAGCAATTTCTCTTCATGAAAACACAGGACAGTTGGGAAGCAGCATATACAATGTACATATGTTACACAAGGGTTACTATAGGTGAGTCCATTGCACCTAGTAAACGTTTTTGTGAGCAGTCCCTGATTCTTTGTGAAAGGACTATATTTTCTATTATGAATGAAAAGATGGGATGGAATTCTTTCATGCTATAGCCATTCTCATCTGCTACAGTACATTGGAGGATCAGCCATGAGCCTGCCTTAAAGGACAGCAACAGGGTTCTATTATTAAATGCTCAACTTATCTGTCCTTTTTCTCCATATTTATTCAAAATGATGTGTAATAACAATACTAACTAATTATTCAATTATATAGGTTTTTAGGGTTCTTGTACACAGACCTGAAGAAGTCTAGAAGGACGGAAGCGATCTTTGTTAACAATGGGTTATGAAAATAGAAATTGATTTTTACATGCAAAATGTATATGTGTATATTTATATATATTTTTGATTGCCAAATGAACTAAGGTTGATATATTTCCAGCCATGTAGTATATTGTCTTGGATAAAATCACAGACTTAATAATCTACTTAATAATTTGGTAAAATAAGAGGTACCACATCATTATATAATTTTATTTAAAGTACATAAGGGTTATATATTATTATGACAGCTACTAAGTAGGGCAGGACCAGCTCGAATGTCACACTGATGGGGGAAGGGATGTGAATTTAACATGTGTACCAGTAACACTTTGTTTTACAGCACAATAAACCACTCCCATGCCTGATAAAAAGTATATATATATTTAGAAAGCTTGTGAGGAAATGATTACTCTATTTTTGTTTTACTTGAATCGCTTGTCTGTGTACTTAATAAAGGATTTTCTACTGGAAACAGACTGCCTGCCTTGCTTGGATTACTTTCGAATACTTAGTAATGCTGTACAATTATATATTTTCTGTTACTTTTTGTTTTGTTTTGACTTAAGATGAGTTTACATTTGCTACTTCTACTACTATTGTCTGATATGATTAATATACAGTGATTAACTAGAAATATATGGACTGAAAATCTTCCACACAGAGAAGTTTCTTACACTGTTTTGTTTTCTCCATATTTACTGTCCCTGCTATGAATAAACAACAACACAGCACCTGCAATATTTTAAATTGACTGTTTCTCTCCACTAGAACAGTACTTTACTGTACTGTGGTGGTTTCACTTTCAAAAAACTTTTATCCCGCCCTGGAAAAGTCTCCAATTCATTGATGTTATCAAGGCCACTGAATACAGGTAGTTTTCTGGCCAATTCCCTCTCCAAAGTGACATCACCATGACTGTCCTAAAAACCCACCCATGCTGTGATGTCACAGCTCCCTGGTCCTTCCTCTACCTATACAGAAAGTAAAGGCTAGGACAAGGAAACAGTACATGAGTCAAATCTCCTGTTGTAAGCTGTCAATCACAGCAGGTAGCAGCTCAAATTACCTTTAACACTTTGACAGCTAGGGAAGTTAGGTGTGAAGGGGGGATGGGAGATGAATCAAAGTAGTACAATTCAGGCTTCACAAAAAGAAAATACTGCAGTTTAGCCATTCTTAAAAGAAGCAACAGTATAAAGCACTTTGAAAGTCTGTGCTGTGGCATTTGCACTGTTTGTGTTTTAAGTAGTCATTGAACAGCATGAAATGTTATTTAAAACTAATTATACATACACTAGGAAGAAGCAGAAGGGTAAATCAAGAATCAGATACTAACATTTAAATGATATAAGTGCTTCCATCTGTATTAATTAAAATGAACTTCTTCAGACTGGATGAAGAACTTTGTTTTAATAAATACGGATGAAAGCATTTACGTCATTTAAAAGTTAGTGTCTGATTTGTAATATACCCTTCCGCTTCTTCCTAGTACTTGTATTACTAGTTTTTGTGCAGGAGGGTTGACAACACTAACTGACAGAAAGACAGCAGTGTATGCATGTAAAATCAATGCAGTGACAGGAGCTTTAGGAAGAAAGAAGCCTGCATGATGTAACTTTTTACAGAGGAGCACCTCATTGTGGGATACCTAGAGGCAGACTAAACAATCAGAATTACTTCAAGATGCCAGACCTCATGTGGTCAGACATAGAAATTATGCAAAAAATATTTCAAAACCTATAAATAGTCCCAGACTGGTGATACAATGTAGGAAACACCAAACCATGATGAAATAAACATGTTTTTTTGAGTCTGTGGGTGCAGTTCTCCTCTGCTAGCTCTGTGTTCCACCCTGATAGCTCTGTGCCCCACCCTTACAGCTTTTTCTGCCACCCTTATGCCCTGTGCCCCATCTCAATAGCTCTGTACCCTGCTCCAATAGCTCTCTACCTTACTCCAATAGATGTGTGCCCCACCCCAATAGCTCTGTGTCCCAACCCAATAGCTTTGCATCCCTCCTCAGTAGCTGTGCATTTTGCCTTGATAACTCTGTGTAAGATCTCTATATCTCCAGTACGACTCATTCCACAGTCTGTTTCTGTTCTCCCATCTATAAAGTCCTGAGTCACTGGAAAGTCTTCCAGGACACTTCCTCTGCCACCTGTTCTTTCTTCCAGATTACATGGTACACAAAATACTGCCCACAACTGGTCATTTCTCTTGGACAGCACACATTCTCAAGTATGTAGGATGCATTTGTAAAGACAATTACAACTGTACTAAAAGATCCCCATTGCATAAGCAGGGCATATTCTAAGGGGAGTTGGACCTGATAAGAATGAAAAACATTATGCATGCAAGGCATATTCTGAGGTGCAGCAGAAATCATAATAACAAAACAATTATGCATCCAGGGTGCTACAAATTTATAAAGAGAGCATAGAGTGAGGGGCTGTAGAAATCATAATAACAAAACATATTATGTATGCAGGTCATATTCTGAGAGGTACTGGAGAATGTATTAGTTAATCACGTTTGCAAGTAATTACAGGTGTGGGGGTAGTCATGTTCTTTGATTTCCTGTCCTTGCCTATTTAAGTGGTACAGTGTGAAATATTTTCTGCTTAAAAACCTCAGCTTTGGCCGGCTAAGGACTTGCTGTATTCAACTGGACGTATAAGAGAATTTAAGTACCTTTATCTGCTCTTTTTTTTTTCCAAAAATACAGTATTTAAATTGATTTTAACTGTGTGGAAGGAATATTAACTGAACTGAAAGTTAGTCAGTGTTTGCTGAACTTTGTTATTTGCTAGTAATTACAGGTGTGGGGGTAGTCACATTCTTTGATTTCCTGTCCTTGCCTATTTAAGTGGTACAGTGTGAAATATTTTCTGCTTAAAAACCTCAGCTTTGGCCGGCTAAGGACTTGCTGTATTCAACTGGACGTGTAAGAGAATTTAAGTACCTTTATCTGCTCTTTTTTTCCAGAAAATACAGTATTTAAATTGATTTTAACTGTGTGGAAGGAATATTAACTGAACTGGAAGTTAGTCAGTGTTTGCTGAACTTTGTTATTTGCTAGTAATTACAGGTGTGGGGGTAGTCACATTCTTTGATTTCCTGTCCTTGCCTATTTAAGTGGTACAGTGTGAAATATTTTCTGCTTAAAAACCTCAGCTTTGGCCGGCTAAGGACTTGCTATATTCAACTGGACGTATAAGAGAATTTAAGTACCTTTATCTGCTCTTTTTTTGTCCAAAAAATACAGTATTTAAATTGATTTTAACTGTGTGGAAGGAATATTAACTGAACTGGAAGTTAGTCAGTGTTTGCTGAACTTTGTTATTTGCTAGTAATTACAGGTGTGGTGGTAGTCACATTCTTTGATTTCCTGTCCTTGCCTATTTAAGTGGTACAGTGTGAAATATTTTCTGCTTAAAAACCTCAGCTTTGGCCGGCTAAGGACTTGCTGTATTCAACTGGATGTATAAGAGAATTTAAGTATCTTTATCTGCTCTTTTTTTCCAAAAAATACAGTATTTAAATTGATTTTAACTGTGTGGAAGGAATATTAACTGAACTGGAAGTTAGTCAGTGTTTGCTGAACTTTGTTATTTGCTAGTAATTACAGGTGTGGGGGTAGTCACATTCTTTGATTTCCTGTCCTTGCCTATTTAAGTGGTAGAGTGTGAAATATTTCCTGCTTAAAAACCTCATCTTTGGCCGGCTAAGTACTTGCTGTATTCAACTGGACGTATAAGAGAATTTAAGTACCTTTATCTGCTCTTTTTTTTTTCAAAAATATACAGTATTTAAATTGATTTTAACTGTGTGGAAGGAATATTACCTGAACTGAAAGTTAGGCAGTGTTTGCTGAACTTTATTTGCTAGTAATTGCAGGTGTGGGGGTAGTCACATTCTTTAATTTCCTGTCCTTGCCTATTTAAGTGTTACAGTGTGAAATATTTTCTGCTTAAAAACCTCAGCTTTGGCCGGCTAAGGACTTGCTGTATTCAACTGCACGTATAAGAGAATTTAAGTACCTTTATCTGCTCTTTTTTTTCAAAAAAATACAGTATTTAAATTGATTTTAACTGTGTGGAAGGAATATTAACTGAACTGGAAGTTAGTCAGTGTTTGCTGAACTTTGTTATTTGCTAGTAATTATAGGTGTGGGGGTAGTCACATTCTTTGATTTCCTGTCCTTGCCTATTTAAGTGGTACAGTGTGAAATATTTTCTGCTAAAAAACCTCAGCTTTGGTCGGCTAAGGACTTGCTGTATTCAACTGGACGTTTAAGAGAATTTAAGTACCTTTATCTGCTCTTTTTTTTTTCCAAAAAGTACAGTATTTAAATTGATTTTAACTGTGTGGAAGGAATATTAACTGAACTGGAAGTTAGTCAGTGTTTGCTGAACTTTGTTATTTGCTAGTAATTACAGGTGTGGTGGTAGTCACATTCTTTGATTTCCTGTCCTTGCCTATTTAAGTGGTACAGTGTGAAATATTTTCTGCTTAAAAACATCAGCTTTGGCCGGCTAAGGACTTTCTGTATTCAACTGGACGTATAAGAGAATTTAAGTACCTTTATCTGCTCTTTTTTTTTCCGAAAAATACAGTATTTAAATTGATTTTAACTGTGTGGAAGGAATATTAACTGAACTGGAAGTTAGTCAGTGTTTGCTGAACTTTGTTATTTGCTAGTAATTACAGGTGTGGTGGTAGTCACATTCTTTGATTTCCTGTCCTTGCCTATTTAAGTGGTACAGTGTGAAATATTTTCTGCTTAAAAACATCAGCTTTGGCCGGCTAAGGACTTGCTGTATTCAACTGGATGTATAAGAGAATTTAAGTACCTTTATCTGCTCTTTTTTTAAAAAAAATACAGTATTTAAATTGATTTTAACTGTGTGGAAGGAATATTAACTGAACTGGAAGTTTTGACTCTGCTCTTCAGTTAGTCCCAGCCACCCTCCCTGGTTTTGTTTTGGTGTTAATCTTAGTGGCCTTGCAACTGCCCGCCCCTCTTGTAAATTTGTGTTTGGATACTCCTTCTGGGCCCATCTCATTTGCTCACTCAACTGAGTGCAGTGAGATCATATTCTGATTTCAGGCACTCCTACTGTGTACAAAGAGAGCATCTGGGAAACAGAAAAAAAAATTAAGCTTGTTTCCTGCCTTTCCTGTTAAGTGGTATAGACTATTTGTAGACTTCTGAGCCCCCAAGCCCTTCTGTGTTGGAGGGAAGCCTTCTAGCTTAGTTTTTTTTTTTCTTATAACTAGCCAGTTTTCTAGTTTCAGCACTCAAATCTGTTTCTTTGATCTCAGCACTTATTCAGAAAAAAAAAAAAAAATTTCATCTGCTTTTACTGTACTTGTGTTTCTATCTATTTTTTACTTTTGCATCATCTTAAAAGTACTCAATTGTATTTATTACTGCTTGGTGTAACTCATTCTAAGCCTTTTGGTTTAAACACTTGGGCTTCGGACCAGTTGTTTTGCACTGAGAGGGTTTGTGGTCTGCACTGTAGTGGCAGAACAGGTAGCTTACATCCTTCTAGGTTGGGAACTGCTGATTGAGGGCTCAGTGTCTGTTATTCTAAAAGTGTATTAATTCTGGTTTAAGCACTTGGGCTTTCAGGCCAGTTATTTTACATTAAGAGGGTTCATGGTTTGCACTCTTGTGGGAGGAGAGGCTGGACTCTGCCCTTCTGAGCTGGGAATTTCTGGTTAAAGGCTTATAGTGCATGCATATCTGAACTGCTTCTTACTGAAGTTGGTGCGCCTTGTTTGCTGTGGCATAGACTGGATTCGGGCCTGCTGGATTTAGCTTTATTTGTGTGACTTGAGCACTAATCCAGGCATTCTCTAAAGTATTCAATTGTATTTATTACTACTTGGTAGTAACTTGATTAAAGTGTAGCTATCATTCTAAGTCTTTTGGATTAAGCACTTGGGCTTCAGACCAGTTGTTATACATTAGGAAGGTTTGTGGCATGCACTGTGGTGGCAGGACAGGTAGCTTTCATCCTTCTAAGTTGGGAACTGCTGATTGAAAGCCCAGTGTCTGTTATTCTTAAAGTGTATTAGTTCTGGTGTAAGCACTTGGGCTTCAGGCCAGTTATTTTACATTAAGAAGGTTTGTGGTCTGCACTCTTGTGGGAGAAGAGGCTGGACTCTGCCCTTCTGAGCTGGGAATTTCTGGTTAAAGGTTTATAGTGCCTGAATATTTGAACTGTATCTTACTGAAATTGGTACACCTTGTTTGCTGTAGCATAGACTAGATCCAGGCCTGCTGAATCCAGCTTTGTTTATATGCTTGTTGTTTGTTTGCTTGTTATTTCCCTGGAACGCTAATTCCACCTAATACGCGACTTCTCAGCGCTTCTGTGGATCACTAGTGATATCTGCATTGCTTACTGTACTTCTTTCCTTGTTTCACTTGAAAGAAAGTTACTGTTTGTCGTTTTTGCATTTAAGTTACCTGTAACACATTGCACTTTAGTTACCTGGCACTTGCTCACTAAAGCAATTATATAAGTCTGCACTAAAAATTAAATGCACTACACCCTCACTCCCCACTGGCTCTGGTATTATTCTAGCATATCCAAAGGTGAGTTGTCAATCTCCTCTCTGGTCCAGCTGGTGAATCTGGGAATCTTGAGGCAATGTTACAACTGCCTCATGTACACAGACAACCCTCTCCTCCTCCCAACAAATTCCAACACATGTGAGAGATGCAACCATATAGCCAAATTGGAGGCTAAGCTCTCTCAACTCAGTACTGGCATAACCAGTCAGGAGGAGAAGGAAACCACACTCACTACAATTCCAGTCTCACATAGACCTACCACGACAGCAAACCAAACACATAATCACACAAAAACATACTCGGAGGCTCTAAATAAAGATCTGCCAAGCAGCAGAGACCTCCAAAGCAGACACCCAAGCAGCCGCTACCCCAAAACAAAACACGTGCAACACATATCTCACAAAGCCAGTGTGCCGAACAGTCACAGCCCTTAAGACTAAACAACACACCTGATACACTTGTAATAGGTGACTCTATCGTCAGGCACACTGACGTCCCGCTCACCAGGCTGAACAAGGAGAGGGTCACGGTGAGCAGCCTGTCGGGCGCTAGGATCCGCCACAAAACACAAGCACTCAGGTCACTCCAAGGCAAGTACAAATATGACTCAGTCATTGTCCATGCTGGTGTGAATGACCTGAGACGTACCTCCCTGGACTACATGAAAAGAGACATAAAGGAGCTCGCTGAGCATGTAGCCCAGGCCGGTATGACCCTGACCTTGAGTAGCATCTTACCCTCACCAAGAATGATGCCACAATATGAAGACAAGATGATCAATTTCAACAATTGGCTTAAGTACTGGTGTCATTCAAAGGGGATCCAATGCCTGTCAGCTTGGGATGATATGCTCGACAAGCCATGATGCTTCACTAGGGACAGCTTGCACCTGTCACCCCTGGGCTTTCGGATATTGGCAAAAGCTCTTGCAACCCCCATAGTGCCTTTTTTAGGCAAGGCTCAAAAGACAAACCCACCTCCATAGGTATCACAAGGGATAAGAAACTAAGAGTAATGCTACTCAACGCCAGAAGTCTAAACCTCAAGATGCACACACTCTAAACTCTCCTTAGCATGGAGAACATCGATATCTGTGCAGTAACAGAAACCTGGTTCAGGGCTCCCGAGAGCACCCCAGCACTACTAAGTTATACCTCATACCATGCTTTTCGGCCCCAAAACTTGGACCGAACCACAAAAGGAGGGGGAGTATCGATATTCATCAAAGATACCAACACCTCCAGGTTGGTGGCAAAGCACAAAGCATCAGAGACTATCCATGTGCAACTAACAGTGGATAAAACTGTCTTCCAGCTTATAGCCTGCTACAGACCACCCTCCCAAACCCAGGAACCCTACTCGGCCTTCCTGAGAACACTGGAAAATATGAAGGTCTCTCCAAACACCATTATATTGGGTGACTTCAACTATCCAAACATAGACTGGGAGCAATACTGTAGCTCCAACACCCTAGCCCAAAGGTTCCTAGAATTTATAAACTCAAATGCTATGGAACAACTTGTTACCACTCCCACAAGAGGGGAAAACATACTGGACCTGATCATCACCAACATGGGGACTCTATGCTCCAGACCAGAAGTGTATCCCTCACTGGTAAGATCAGACCATAAACTAATCTCACTGGATATTCACATCCCGATCCCACACCCTGCCCAGAAAACCACAGTGAAAAACTTCTCTAAAGCAAATTTCACACTCCTCAAAACTGAGGTGGAATCCTTCAAAGCCCCCGAGTCTGTGGAAAATACGGCCCAGACCTCAGAATCCTTTATAAACGCATTCTATGAACACCTTCAGGAATGCATGGATCATGCAATCCCAAATAAAACCAAGACCCAATCCTCCAAAGGCAGACGTCCTGTCTGGTGGACCCCAGCCATAAACAAACTATACAATAGAAGGAGGAAGCTACTAAATGATAGAGCAAAATCCCCAAAAGGGAAGGCATCACTGATCAGTATTAGCAAAAAACTACGGGCACACATAAAATTGTCTAAGGCCAGCTTCGAGAGAAAAATTGCACAGGACACTAAGGATAATCACAAGGCTTTCTTTAGTTATGTTAGGAACCTGGGTGGTAATTCCCAGATATGCTCAGAATTAGTCCAAAATGACAAAAAATACACCAAACCTACAGACATTGCCAACATCCTAGCTGACAGGTTCAGCACAAACTTCTCTCCCCCTCCCCACCAAAAGGGCAAATATCTATCCCAGCAGAGTGCTGCCCCCCTGACATCTCAGATGCTCAGGTAAGAGCCACCCTCTCCAAAGCAAAAACACAGCATCAATGGGACCAGACAGTGTCCCGGGCTGCGTCCTACATGAACTCCAAGAAGAGCTAAACCCAAACATAAAACTACTGTTCAATCTCAGCCTTACTACAGGATATGTGCCCAAAGAGTGGCGTACAGCAACAGTGGTCCCTCTCCATAAAGGTGGTGCCTCAACGGATCCTGGAAACTATCGCCCCATAAGCCTGACTAGCTTGGTCTGCAAAGCTATGGAAAGGATCATCATGGACCTCATAAATAAAGATATTGGGGACCTACAAACACTGGATCCTACCCAGTTTGGCTTTGTTAAGGGCAGATCCTGCCTCTTAAACCTGGTTGATTTCTTTGAAACAGTCACCAAGGCCATTGACGAGGGAACGTGGTCCACACAGCCTACCTGGACCTTGCAAAAGCCTTCGATACAATACCCCACTCGGGCATTATAGATAAGCTCACCAGCTTAAATATAAACCCCTATGTCACTAGATGGATTGCAAATTGGCTCAAGGACAGAACCCACATGGTTAGAATTGCTGGAGCCATGTCAGACTCCAAACCAGTTACAAGTGGTGTCCCACAAGGCTCAGTCCTGGAACCTCTCTTGTTCGGTATATATTTCTCGGAGGTACAGGCCAACATGGAAGGACTGTGGCTGACCAAGTTCGCAGATGACTGCAAACTGGGCGCCATAATCGACTCTTCAGCCGACACAAGCATCCTCCAAAAGGGCCTCATAGAAACAGACAACTAGTGCCAGAGCCATGGCCTCAAGCTAAATGCCAAAAAGTGTATAGTCATCCCCTTTGGCAAAAACAAAGTGCCCACAAATTACCACATAGGTGGTAATCCATTAAGAACAGAAGAAGTAATTAGGGACCTGGGGACCCAAATTGATAGCAATCTCTCATTTGACAACCACATGGCCAAAGTGGTTAGAAAAACATTTTATATAGCCCACCTAATCATGAAGGGATTTACATCTAGATCAGGGGACGTCATCGTGCCTCTTTACTCATCCCTCATCAGGCCCATAATTGAGTACAATGCCCCTTTTGGGATGTACCTTATCAGACACCTGCAGCAACTGGAAAGACCCCAAAAGCACCTCACCAAGAGGATCAAAGGGCTCAAACAGATGCCATATGCTGCCCGGTTAAAGAAACTCCAGCTCTACTCAGTGGCATACCGCCTGTTCAGAGGCGATCTGTGCCTGACGTATATAGCCATGTCCAACCCGGAATTAATGGACATGCTGCACCTTAGAAAATCCAAATCCCATCGAGCTACGCGCTCGAGAGACTTGAACCTCAGCACTGAAATAAATAGGACATGCTGGAGGGACAGATTCATAACCCAGAGGCTCCCTTCACTCTGGAATAAAATCCCAGTCCAGATTAGGCAGAGTCCCTCATTGACTCTGTTCAAGAGGAATCTTGATGAGTGGATGGGAGATCGTAGGTTTACCCCTGGTATCACTTCTGTGTCACTGTTAGACAGAGGCACAGTATACTAACCTCGAAAAAGGGCATTTCAAAATAAATTTAAAATGGGTGGCGAAAGCCAAACACATTCTGGCTAGGCTTATAAATGCCCTAGGGCAGATAGCCTAGTATGAACCTATGAACCTATGAACCTATGAACCTATGCAGGAAATATTCCAAGAGGTAACGTTGATCATTATTTATGCATGGCATATCCTGTGAGGCAGTGGAGATTGTATTAACAAATAATGTGATGTTTGCACGGAGTATTCTGAGGGGTAATGGAGATCATACTAAGGAACCACATTATTTATGCTGGGCATATCCTGCGAGGCAGTGGAGACTGTACAAATGAATCACATTATGCTTGCATGGAGTATTCTGAGAGGTAACAGAGATCACGCTAAAGAATCACATGATATATGCAGGGTGTATTCTGAAAGACAGTGGAGACTGTACTAATGAACCACATGATGTATGAGGGGCCATTTTTAAGTGCAACAGAGACTATACAAAGTTTTCTGAGCCCTCATGATATAAAAGGTTCAGGTTGTAGAATTAGAAGAGAACAATGGGGGCTGAGATTATACCTACAGTACTGTACTACAAATAGATGCAGAAAGTAGTGACACTGTACAAATAAAAATATACCAAGGGTATCCATGGATGTGAAAATTTAAGTTATTATGAAAGACTAAACTATATGAACTTGTACAGTGTCTCTTACAGATATCTAAGAGGACACCTTATTCAGGTATATAGGGCATTTAGAGACAACTACCTCTGGGAATGTTCAGGGTTATCAAAAAGTACTAGAGAATCATCAGATAACCTGTGTAGAAGATTCAATAGGAATGAGAAGTGTACTAATTGGTTCTATGACAGAGTAGCTGATGCATGGAACAGACTAACAAATTATATTAAAGTAAGCGCTAGTTTAGATATTTTTAAGAACAGCCTGGATATTTATTATGGGAACAAGTGTTTTGGTATATTGGCAAACTAGAAGGGCATTAATGACCATGCTTGAAACATTTGTATGTGTGTATAGATTATCATCATCAACCTCCTTTTACCCCATTTTCTACATGGGGTCGGAATGTCATGTCAACTGTTGCCATTTCTCTGTATTCAGTGCCACTGTCCTACCTTCTTCAACGTTCATGACTGACTGTCTCAGGTCTTCTCTCACGTAATCCATCCATCCCTTTGCTGGCTGTCCTCATTTCCTCTTGCCTTTTTCCTGTCTGTCTCAAATCTTCTTCACTATATTGTCTTCTGGTTTTCTGCACATGTGCCTGAACCATCATAATCTGTTCTCTTTGACCTTTTCTGCATTTGGAGCTACTTTGGCTTCTGTTCTTTTGTCCTCATTTCTTCATCTGTCCCACAGTGTGCATCCTAGCACCCACGTCAGGTACTTCATCTCCATCACTTCTAGCTTCCTCAACTGCCCTGCCCACACTGCCCAGGTTTCTGCACCATACAGTAGTACTGGTCTCACCACTGTTTTGTACACCTTATTTTTCAGCTTCTTTGCTGTTCTTCTGTCATATACTACACCTGGCACTGTGCCAGTTGGCAGCAGCATCTCTGATTCTAGCAATGACCTTTTCATTCAGATTTCCCTTCTCCTCAACAACCCCTCCCAGATACCTGAAGCTGTTAACCTATTCCACTGTTTTCCCTTCTAACTCAGTTATCCGCTTATTCTGATTAGCTCCATTTACTCCCATTACAAATATCTTATCTGTACTGTTTGATCCTTTGTGCCTTCTGTATTACATTCCAATTCCCTATCCTTTCCTGAACTTCTTGCTCAGAGTCTTCCTGTAATGACACATCATCTGCACACAGCAACTTTGTTGATCTGTCCCCTCTGACCTATTTGCTAATGTAATCCATCACCAATATGAACATCAGTGGGTTCAGAGCTGAACCCTGATGCACACCTACTCTCACTGGAAACCCATCTGTGAGACCAAACACTGTCTGTACTTGAGTCATTGGGTCTTCCTACATAGCTTGTACCAATTCTACTAATGTTTCTGGAACTTAAAACCACCACAGAACTGCCCAAATCATATTTCTTGGAACCTTGTTATATGCTTTCTCCAAGTCTGGGAATACCCAGTCGGACTCTGTCCTCAGTTCTAGCTTCTTCTCAAGTATCTTTCTCACTGCAAACATCAGTTCAGTTGTGCTGCATCCTGATCTGAATTTGAACTACTCATCTCACATCTATCTTCCTACTACTCAGCATATTCATTTATCAATCACCGTCTCCAGAACTTATCTGTATATAGCTATAGATACAGCTACACAGAAATATTGTTTATACATACATAAACAAGTAGAGGCACTAACTGCATCTGTATAGGGAGACAGCTATCACTTCACCCGCTATTTTTTTAACTATTGTATTGCTTAATATATCAATAAACAAACATACCCATATGAAAAACAATATAACAGGAAACCATATAAAACATTATAAAACACTGTAAGAACTATATAAATTATTTACATTCCTCAGCTGTTAGCCAGACTAACATATCATACAATCGCCCTCTTTTTCATTGGATACCCATTACAACATAAGCCTAGAGATACATCAAAAACAGATAAAATAAGAAAAGGTGATATCCTCCATCAAGGTTACTATCACAAACCAGTGAAACTTCTTAAATGACTTAATCTAGCAACAAATAATTGCTAGTATTGCGACAATGCATTCCTCTGCTCATTAGCTTTGAATGAATTCATTACATTATTTTATTTAGTTGTTTGTGTAACAAGTAGTCAAGATTCTCAGCCTTCACCCTCCTGACTGCTTCCACTGCTTAGCCCATAAGATCTCTGTCTTTCTAGCCATGGCCCAATATATTTCAAAGAGGGGAAGCATTATGAACTGGACCTCAGGAATTATCCCAAAAGTCCAAAACTTCTGGTATAGTGATAACTACAACTGAAACTGATATCTCCCATTTTCTGAGTTAAGTTTTTTCAGTGAATTTGTACTTTTGAGCAACATATGCATGTTATCATCTCCGTGCTGCCAACATCCGTTATCTTCTTTCATTCCTGATCTCAGTTACTTATTTATTTATTTATTTCCAGTTTGATGACCAGGGAGGTTCACTGGGCTCAAAGAGCCTGTTTTCAGTGGAGGCCCGGGGAGAAAAGCTCCAATAACACATAGTACAAGCTCCATAATATGAAGTACAATACATAGTGGCTTACATGAGATGAGGTAGCAATAAAATATTTGTGTCATTTTTTGGCAGCAATATTTTGACCAGTGTGCAAGTCTGTAGGATGCCTGCCACAGCTGGTCCTACTATACATTAGTGACCCTGACCCCTTCCTGTCTCTTCTGCCTAGTCATCTTCAATAACTTTAAGAGTTTAGTCCTCATTTCCCATAAATTACTATAAATGAGGCCAGTATTTCCTTTTTTGACACTGTCCCACTTAGCTCAGTTCACCACACTCTTACATTTGACACCTGGAGCAACACGTTCACCCGCTGTGTAATTTGACCATACAAAAACTACTGTTGTTCCCATATCTAAAATTCCTCATGGATTGTAAGAGAAATCTTTGGCTCTATAACTAGAATTAGTCACTAGTACATGAGCTCATTCCCAAATTCTATTATCTATCCAATATTCTGATACTTCCTTACTAATTAAAGCTCCTATTCTGGATGGGTCAATATGCAGTTAGTCAGTCCCCTCCCCCCATTCTAAATCACTCACACTGCACTTCCTTTATAAATTTGTAGTACCCAATCTTGCTGTTCATGGGAGTAAACATCATCTATGGATAAATCCTTCTTTCTCTTTCCCCAGCAAGAACACCCGTGCAAAACCTGACTAACTGAAAAGTGATTACACTACTTCCAAAATGGGGGAGGACAAATCCTCAAAAAAAACTGGGGGGGTATAAACTACATTATCAGTAATCTGCTTTCATGTCCCACCAGCACTGCATGGTTAATCTTCACCTGTAGATGGCCAATCCTGAATGTTTAATTGAAATTGGAATATTCCTAAGAAAATACATAGGACAGTACCATTACTTCCACTGCCCACATTTTGCCAGTGATTGTACTACAATTATGAACTTTTGGCTGCAGAGTATTTATTTTACCTACAAATCCTTCAAGGTTACTATCTGTGTTTTTTAAGTGATCATTCCAACTTTAATTCCAGATATGTAGCTGCCAACACTACCTATATCCCTTGTGGATATCTAATTCCTAATCTGTCAAGCCACAGTTTATCTAGCTATCACCTTAGGTTTGTACTCATTAAGACACAGTCATCTCCAAACAATAAAAAGGAGCTAATTGTTCAATCTTGAATTTCCTTGGAACCCAGGAATTCTCTTATCTGATCGGCAAGTTCTTCCATTGCTAATACAAAAAGTAGCAGGGACAAGGGGATATCCTTGATGTTTCTCTCTCAATATGTCACCTTTCCTGAAAGCACCCAACTGATCATATCTCTGAGAGATGGGCTGCAGTATAAACCCCTTCACCCATTTTATAAAATTATTACCTCACTACCTATAATCCAGTCCTCTAAACACAAAATGTCATTGCATTTTATCAAAAGCTTGATGTCAAATAACAGTATCCCTGCCTAGCATAAAATACCTGCATAATTAAACAGGAAAATTAGCCATTTCTCACTGATTATAAGCTATACCTCTATCCTTAAGAAGGCCATTCTTCCCTTTTTGTATTAACTGTGGAAGGAGACTGTCTACCCTTGCTGCCAAACCTTACCCAGGAATTTTTAAATCCAAATCAGTAAGGAATATGGGCCTGAAATCCCCTATCATCTATATTCCCTCAGTAAGCTTAGGGATAACTGTTATGACTGTGTGGGTGTGATCTGGATGTGAGAATGTTAGATATTCATTTGAGTTATATAACCTTACAAGGGCTTGCCACAACCTTTTGCCTCCTCATTTATAAATCTGCACTGGGAAGCCATCAATGCATAGACCTTTATGAGGTTTAAGGCTTGATGATTTTCATTTTTTTTCTGGGAAAAATATTGGTAAATCCCAGTTTTTGACTGTCTGAGAATTGACATTTTCACAGAATCTGGCAATGCTGGCCAGAAAACCATTTGAATGCAAGATGTACTTCTGCTTATATTTATTATTTATAATACTAACAGCTTGCATTTTTGACTGTTCTGTGCCTAGAATCTGTGTCATTTTCAAAATATATTGATACAAATTAAAGTTTAAGCTGTGGTGCTGCAGCGGTAGCATTATCACCTCACAGTAAGAGGTTCTCCCTTTCGATTCTCGGCTGGAGCGCCTTCTGTGTGGAGTCTGCATGTCCTCCCCGCGGTCAAGTTGCGCTCGAAAGACATGCATAAATTGGCGTGCCTTCATTGAAGGTTGGGTATCGAGCTGGCTCCCCGGCACTGTAAAAATCTACTGCCAATCATTAGCGGACCAGAGTTCCACTGTGGTGACCCCTAACCAGGAAAAGAAGAAAGAAGAAGACTGATACAAATGAAGGTTAGAATGAAAATAACATAATGAGTGAAAATTGCATTTAAAAATCACAGGTCTAATTCCTGGATTTCATATCATTTAAAACTGAGAGTGTTACTGTTTATATTATCCACTCCCATAACAATATTCCCATCCAAAGTAGTGATAGTTGAAATATTAATATGTTGGACAGACTGTTTGAAACAACAGGAAATACATTTCAGATTACCCTTACCTCATAGGCAGCAAAATTAACATGTTCAAAACAACTCTGCTTCTGCTCTAGGTAATATCAGGAGGTATATTTCCACCTTTAGTGCTGCCTTTTGATCCAACATCCCTTCCTGTTTTTCCTGCTGTACAAGCCATCTTTGTTCCCAAATCAACTACATATGTCATAATGTGGCCTATCCTTTTCTATCCTCCTAAGACTTTTGTGCTCCATAAGATCCCCCTGTAGTGCTGGCTTAACACCTCTTCCTCCAAGTTCTACTAAAACAGCATCATCATTTGTGTTTCTTTCTATTACATCAGTAATGACTGACTTAAGGAGATTCTTGTCCTCATCTGAATTCCACCTACAGTGTTCCCACCTCCAGCACTTAATCTTCTTGTCTCTATGCATACGAATTACAACTGAAACCAGGGTTTGGTCCAAAACCCTATTCATGAATCATAGAGGGAATATACCTTACCCATAAAAGTTCTCTGCATGAGTATGAGATCAATCCTACTTCCTTGATGACAGAGATTTTGGCAACATGCTGGATATCTTTGGTGAAAATCCCTCCCCAAATCATCTACTTATCTATGAGAGGACACCTAAGACTTTAAGACAATCTGGTATTACTTATGATATTCTCTTTTCTCATATAACCTATTTTACAACATTGTGCATAATCTCCAAACTCTAGAACCAATCCAGTTCAGATTTGTTAAAGGTAGATCATGCCTGTTAAACATGGTTGACTTGACTTCTTCAAGAAAGTCACCAAGGACCTGGACAAGGGAAAGAGAGTGCATACCACTTATCTTGACCTAGCCAAGGCATTTGACACAATCCTCCACTCAGGTATTATAGAGAAACTCTCCCAATTGTGAATTAACCCCTGCATTACCACATGAGTAGCCAAATGGCTCACTGACAGGACAATACTGTCAATGTGGGTGACTACACTTCTAGCAAAAGACCAGTCACCAGTGGTATACCACAGGGTTCTTTGCTATGCCCCTCACTGTTTGAAATGTATTTCTCAGAAGGCCAGGCAAACTTGGATGGCCTGTGGCTGACAAAGTTCAATGATGATTGGAAATTGGGAGCAATCATTGAGTCCCCCAACAATGATAATATATGTCAGATAGGGTTAACACAGACACATTATTTGTGTTAAAGCCATGGATTAAAGCTAATTAAAAAAAAAAGATGCATTATTATTCCCTTTGGGAAAGCTGACATCCCTGCTTATTACATCATAGACGGCACCCATCTAAGTGTAGACCCAGTGATACATGATCTGGGTTCTCAGGTTGATAGCAACCTAAACTTTAACCACTATGTATCCCCAGTAGTAAGGAAATCCTTCTGTGTGGCAAATTGTATAAGTAAAGGCATCTAGACTGAAGTTTGTTATAATTCCATTATACTTGGCCTCATCAGATTAATAATTAAGTACAGTGCTCCCTTTTGCATGCACCTCACCAAACACCTGCAACAGTTGGAGAAACCACAGATGTTTATCAGCAAGAAATTACAGGGTACACAAAACAAGTCTTACGCAGAAAGACTGAAAGCCCTGTCACTGTATTCTGTCTCCTACAGGTTGCTAAGGGATGACCTATGCCTGACTTATAGAGCAGTCTCTGACCAGGCCCTGATGGAAAGGCTATATATTTGTAAATCAAACTGCATGAGGGTCACTCGCTCCAGGGATCTTAACCTAGCCTCTGACATGAACAGGTCATGCTGGAGAGATAGATACATCCCCCAGAGACTGCCACTACTTGGGACCAAGTTTCCAATTCACATGAAACAGAGCTCTTCCCTGACCCTCTTCAAACGCAACCTAGATCAAAGGATGAGTGACCGCAAATTCTCTCCTGGGGTGGCACTCATGTCCTTCCTGAACAGAGGAAGTCATTATTAATTACCATAGATTCTTACCTCTGTGAACTTCACTCACCTAGCCACCAACAATTGGGGCAACTTGGGATAAATAGAGGTAGGCTTGTAAGGACTCAATCTGTTAGCCTAGTAACCTTCTATGAACCTATGAACCAAATTAAAATCTCCCACTAAGAAACTAAATGAGCCATTTCCTACCATAATCTTAAGCTTTTGTTAAAAAAGGTAATGTCCTCATCATGTCTTGGATCCTGGATTCACTCTCGTGTGTCATCATCATTTGGAACATATCTATTTTCTATGACATACTTTTCATTATTGATCTGACCTTCCCATATTAACCATCTACCACAAACACATTTTTAAACCTGACAGGCAATGATATCTAGGAAACTGGGAAATGTAAGCAGAACTCCCCTGTCCCTCCTCAAGGATAATGGTCTGAAAAAACAAATGAAAATTCTTGGGGCTAAATTTCTTTGCCTCTTTTTCATGCAATTTAGTCTCCTGTAATCTTACAATATGGGCTCCTTTGCTGATGCTGGTTGAACTAATGGATTATAAACTATACACCCACATTCCACAACATCGGTTTCACATTACATGTGGGCTGTATGGTGGCTCCCCATGTCTAGGATAGACTTTCCAGCCCAGTTCGCTGTTGAGTCTTCTCCACCCTTAGTAGATGCAGTGGGACTCACTTCCCCTGAGTTAGGTAAAAATCCCTTTGTATACCAAAAAGGTGCTTCTACCCAAGCTTCAAATCCATGGTGGCTTTTTGAAAGTAAGATGGACTCCTGTGGGGTTATGGCACACATCCCCCCTCCCAGCATTAATTGCCACTCAGTATCATAAAGGAAAACAAAACCCTCCATTAGTATCATATATACCTTCCAAACTGTCTTTTCATAAATATGTTTCAATGTCTTATCTAAACAACACCATTTCCTTGCCATCACAAATTTCAGTTTCAAAAAGAACTGGTGGCAAATCTTTGCATGTACATAATATTTAGCAATATTACATTTACTTTCCTTAAGGAAGAACAAAGAAAAAAATAGGGGGAAACTAGTTGTACAGAAAAGATTACTCCTGATATTGGCATATGAATGACTAAAGTAGGCCACTGCCACAACTTCTTATGTAAGATCAATAGGATTCAAGCTGTTGTTCCTTGTTTATAGGTTCATAGGTTCATACTAGGCTATCTGCCATAGGGCATTTATAAGCCTAGCCAGAGTGTGTTTGGCTTTCACCACCCATTTTAAATTAATTTTGCTATGCCCTTTTTCGAGGTTAGTATACTGTGCTTCTGTCTAACAGTGACACAGAAGTCATAGCTGGGGTAAACCTATGATCTCCCATCCACTCATCAAGATTCCTCTTGAAGAGAGTCAATGAGGGACTCTGCCTAACCTGGACTGGGATTTTATTCCAGAGTGAAGGGAGCCTCTGGGTTATGAATCTGTCCCTCCAGCATGTCCTATTTAGTTCAGTGCTGAGGTTCAAGTCTCTCGAGCGCGTAGCTTGATGGGATTTGGATTTTCTGAGGTGCAGCATGTCCATTAATTCCAGGTTGGACATGGCTTTATACGTCAGGCACAGATCGCCTCTGAGCAGGTGGTATGCCACTGAGTAGAGCTGGAGTTTCTTTAACTGGGCAGCATATGGCATCTGTTTGAGCCCTTTGATCCTCTTGGTGAGGTACTTTTGGGGTCTTTCCAATGTTGCTGCAGGTGTCTGGTAAGGTACATCCCAAAAGGGGCATTGTACTCAATTATGGGCCTGATGAGGGATGAGTAAAGAGGCACGATGACCTCCCCTGATCTAGATGTGAATCCCTTCATGATTAGGTGGGCTATATAAAATGTTTTTCTAACCACTTTGGCCACGTGGTTGTCAAATGAGAGATTGCTATCAACTTGGGTCCCCAGGTCCCTAATTACTTCTTCTGTACTTAATGGATTACCAACTATGTGGTAATTTGTGGGCACTTTGCTTTTGCCAAAGGGGATGACTATACACTTTTTGGCATTTAGCATGAGGCCATGGCTCTGGCACCAGTTGTCTGTTTCTATGAGGCCCTTTTGGAGGATGCTTGTGTTAAGCCATAGTTTAAGAGATGAGTACTTTTGTTCTTGTCAGAGCTTCGTCAGATCTAAAATATACATAACAATAACAAGCAACACATACTTTTCTATTTTCCATATAAAAGCCATATAAATTATAAACAGAGCACATTCAGTATCAGTGATTAGGACAGTGGTACATACATAATTTGCACCTTTATTGTGATTGGTGCTGTTCACTCCTTGTCTAAGTATAAAGTCACTGTGCATCTGGTTGTTGATTAGTGTGCTATCCATACCTCTCAACCTCTTAGAGCAAAAAATTTGGTCAAAGCCTGACAGAATGGGGAGATAAAGGCCCACAAATAGGGACATGTTTTAAATATATCCCTTATAAACTTAGAAATTTGCTGGAATAACAGGTTTTGTCTTACCATATATTTTTCTGAAGGTTATGAAGTCAGTCTGAAACACACATGTATATCATTATTTAGTGACTTAAATCCTCATGATTTTTCAGAAAATCGCAAATTTTATGAGGAACAGATCAAAAATATGAAGCAAAAATGTGGAAATTCTGTGAAAATGTGTACAGTTGAGAGGTATGGACTGCTATTAGTGTGCTAGGTAGGATGTCAAATAATGTAAGTATCTAGTCCTCCATTTTTGTTATATGAATATAGTATAATAAAACTAATTGCAGTGAAACTACACAATTTCTTCCATGAAAAAATATGCTGTACATGGTGAAATGCTGTGGATAATATTTGTATGCCTAAGGTTCAAAAATGGTGCAAAAGCAATCCAACTCTATAGTGATCTTATTTATTTATATATATATATATATATATATATATATATATATATATATATATATATATATATATATATATATATATATATATATATATATATATATATATATATATATATATATATATATATATATATATATATATATATATATATATATATATATATATATATATATATATATATATATATATATATATATATATATATATATATATATATATAAATCATCGAATTACCATTTCATCGAATTGCAATCGTCGAAAACTCATTTCATTGAAAACTCATATCATCGAATCTCAAATCATCGAAAACTATAAAGCAACTACAAATAACATCCCAGACATTGTTTACCCCACACCCCCCGTAATAAAATATACCAACTCCAAGGTCGCACTACAGTGGGGTTAGGAAATAAGTTGCTTTATAGTTTTCGATGATTTGAGATATGATGATATGAGTTTTCGATGAAATGAATTTTCGACGATTTGGTCTCGATTTGCAATTCGATGAAATGGTAATTCAATGATTTCAAGTGGAACCATATATATATATATATATATATATATATATATATATATATATATATTATACATTGTACTAAACCCTTTAGGGGATCAAACGCAGGCTTTAGGCCAGGACAGCCAGCAGTCTCTACCTCCCTCTCTTAACAATACTATTACCCAATTACCTCCTAACCTACACAGTAACCCCTATTACTTGCAGTCACCCCCTCCCAGTTCTATAACCAGCTAACTCCCTCTCAAACTCACCTGCAAGAGAAGACCTGGCCACTAGGTGGCACCCTTAATCCAGCTTTCCCCTCCTGATTACCTTCTGCTCTCTTGTTTCCTTACCTAACAATTCGGATCTCCCAGACCACCCCTCTATACTCTTTCCTCACCCTTTACAACTACTGTCTACAACCACCTATTCCATCACAGACTCCTTACTTATCTCTGCTCTTACCTACTCCTGAATTACCTAACTTACCTTTAGTATCCAGCTCTACTGATTGTTTCTTGTCAAGCCGTTTTACTACCTGTTTCAACCCGCTCCGTTCACCCTGCGGGCTCACTCCGCTCCCCTCTACCCCCAATTCCCACCCACCCCCAGGGGTCTTACTCTTATACTATTTACTCACACCCTTTCCTCCTCCCACTATTCTCAGGCTACCTTACCATTGGCCACACACCCCTATCATCCTTCTCTAACCACTCCCTATTCTCTCCTAACCACACCCTCCTTTTTTTTGCTCTTCCCTGTCAGCAACTACCATACACCCATACCTACAACAACACACCTAATTAATAATCCATCCAAATGTATAAACCATCAGTCCAAACACATTTACACTTTCACCTGTTACTTCTGATACTTATTCTACCGCCATTACTTTTAGCCTACATACTTACCTCCTATGAACACTCATTACATCCAAACATTCATAACCCCAATAAGCTAATTACCTCTTCTTACCTACCAGCACTCACAAAACATGTAAACATAACATCTACACCCAGCTATCTACTGTCTAGATTTCATAGAACAGTCCACATTAGGTACTACAATCAGAATCCCAGAAACTCTCCACATCTATACAGAAGAGTCCCAACTCTAGGCTCTCTTATACAACTCCTCTCATTAAAAGATGGAGACATACACCCAAATCCTGGCCCAATGACACTTCCTACCACACAACTCCACAATCCCAATCAATTCAACACACATTCCCTTACTCAGCCAACAAACTCTCTCTTCATAGCCCACCTCAACATACGTAGCATCAATAATAAAGTGTCACAACTCCATGCTGTCTTAGAAGTCTACTCTTTCGACATTCTCTGCTTAACAGAAACCTGGTTAAAGCCTGTAACTAAAGACAATGAAATCACTCCACCCGGATATAATATATATAGATCTGACCATATAGCAAAGAAGGGTGGGAGAATTGCTATCCTATTTAAATCAGGTCTACAGATCACCACATATGACCTTAAACCACCTGTAGATTCTACTGCTGAAATTCTTATTTCCAAACTTCAACTCAACACTTTCAAATCCATCTATATTATCTGTATTTATCTACCTCCTGGCAATAACAACACCACCATAGAAGATATCCTCTGCTGGCTATCACTAAACCTGCCCCAAGAAGCCATTATCCTAGGTGATTTTAACGCAGATTGCAGCAGCCAACCTACCACCCTCATTAACCTATTTGGTTTCTCTCAAATCATTACCTCCCCTACCAGGATAAACAAGCCCAATAAGAAAGAGAGTACCTTGGATTGGATACTCATAAAAAAACATCCCCACATATATGAATCTGGAACCCTCCCTGATGATATTAGTGACCACTCACTTACCTACATTATCAGGCATAAAACCAATGCCACCATTCCACCCACTGTCAAGTCCATTAGATCCAAGAAATACTTTAACCCTGACCACTTCCAAAGTGAACTAAGAGCATGCAATGAGTATCCCTTAAGACACCTCCCATTGGAGGAAGCTGTCAAATACTTTAATTCCAAATTCCTCACCATCCTAGATAACCATGCACCAAACCGCTCTATTAGAATCAAAACTAAATCTGCCCCATGGCTGTCAAAAGAAACCAAACAAAAAATCCACCTTAGAAATAAATACTGGGCCAAATGGCATATGACTAAAATCTCGGCTGACCATCAAAACTTTAGACAACTGAGAAATGAAACTAAGAAAGCTATACTGTCTGATAAAAGAAACTACTACTTACAGTTCCAGCAAACTAAACATAATAACCCACAAAAATTCTGGGCAAGTATTAACCAACTATTACACCCAGGTCACTCCATTACACCTAACCCACAAGGCACAGACCAGGAGAATCCAAAGCACACTGCCAATGCCTTTAATACTTTTTTCACTGAGGCCATTCAATCACTTGCCAGTCACCTATCACCTAATAATTTCACTTTACCTATCTCTAACACAACTCCACCCCCTCCTTTTCCCTTCCAACCCGTCCCTACAACATCTATTCTTTCCCTTATCCAAAAACTTAAACCTTGCTCTCCTTCAGCAGATCAATTACCAGCTGAATATCTACAGAAATCAGCCAAATCCATCGCCTATCCCATTTCCATTCTGATTAACAGAACCATTAGTGAAGGACACATCCCTAGCATCTGGAAAGTCTCCCATATTATCCCCCTTCATAAAGGTGGAAAATCTACTGATTTCTTCAACTACTGTCCCATAGCCCTACTTTCACCTTTGGCAAAACTAATGGAAAAATGCATCCATAAGCAACTGCTAGACCACCTAATCCAAAATAACTTACTTTCCAGCTGTCAACATGATTTCAGACCATCCCACAGCACTACTACTGCCCTCCTTTCCTTTACTGACTGTATTAACAAAAACCAAAATGCCAATATGCTCTCCTCAGCACTATTTATCGATCTGTCCAAGGCATTTGATATGGTTAATCACCAAATACTTATAAATATCCTCAAATCCCTCTCACTAGATACACTCACTATTAAATGGTTCCAATCTTATTTAGATAACAGACAACAGGCAGTACTTTGGCACAATACTCTATCTACCCACCTGCCCATTAACATTGGTGTCCCTCAAGGGTCCATATTAGGTCCTCTTCTTTTCTCCATATTTATCAATGACCTTCATCTAGCAATCCCCCAAGCTACATGTGTTCAGTACGCTGATGATCCTACACTTATATGTACAGCCACATCAACTTCTAAACTTCACTCCCTTACGCAAGAAGTATTTAATACAGTAGAACAATGGTTTACACAACATTGCCTTCTGTTGAACCCCAAAAAACAAAACTCCTCCTTTTCAATCCTACTCGTAAGACCGTCCCAATAGATTTCTCAGTAATATCCACAAATGGTACTCCCATATCACCTGACCCAACTACTAAACTTCTTGGTATTACCATAGACAACAATCTTAACTTTGACACCTATATCAACAATACTATAAAAACCGTCAATAAAAAGCTACGCTCTCTCTACAGAATCAAACCATTCCTTTCACCAACAGTCAGAAAAACTATTGCTTACACCCATCTAATCTCTACACTCCTCTATGTCTCACCCATATATACTAATTTATCTAAAAATAACCTCGCCAAACTGGATATCTCCTACAATAACATTGCCAGGTTTGCTACTGGCAACCCATTCAAAACCCACCACTGCTATAATCTTAAGCAGCTTGGATGGCTAGAAATTCAGAATCTGCTTAAATTCCACCAACTAACCATTGCCCATAAGACTCTTTACCAACTTTCCAGTACTCCTATATTAACTAACCTCATCTATCCCTATAAGAATCTGAAATCCTTGCGCTCATCACACAAACTTCTTGTAAACACCTCTAAATCTAATAACAAGGCTGGGGACTCTATTTTCTGCAACACTGTTGGAAAATCCTGGAACCTTCTCCCCAGTGAACTTTCTTCAGTTTCCTCCACATCTCTTTTCAAAAACAAACTGAAACTTTTCCTAAGAACACACTGGCTATGCCCCTGTACTAAACCTGACTGACCAGTTTTTCTACCTTTTCTACTCATAACAGGTACTGCCTACCCACTATTTCCCTATAACTAGCTCTACCTTCCTTCTTGCCACTTTACCTTTTTGCTATCCCTTACCCTTCTGTTCATCCCCTAAGCTTACTCTTACTGTGGAAACTCTTTAATATATATAAAAGACACACTTATGCCTCTTTTATTTTGACTTTCTGTATTCTATCTGCAATCTGAACTGTACCTGCTTACTGCACTGCAAAGTATTTCTGTCCTCTCTGTAATTTTGTTCACTACCTGCCTTTGGCACTGTGATGTATTTCTGTCCTCTTTGATTTTTCCAGCCTAACTTCTAATACTCTCTGTAAATATAAAGGTTTTATTTTCCTCTTATCCCAGACCTATTTCTCCCAGACTATAGTATAATATTAGACCTATTTTTAGTATTGTACTCGAATTTTAAAATGGGAGGTACTTAGACCGCTATGATAATTTATGTATTAACCTGTAACAACATTGTTTGTAAAAATGTTTTATTTTGCTATTTTTTTTCTGCACGGAGCTTATCTCCCCGGGCCTCTGCTGAAGATGGACATGTATCCAGTTGGACTAGCCCGGTCACAAATGTAAAATAAAAAATAAATAAATAAATAAATATATATATATATATATATATATATATATATATATATATATATATACAGAGAGAGAGAGATAGTTATATAGATATATATATAGATTTTATATATATATTGTTCATAGGTTCATAGGTTCATACTAGGCTATCTGCCCGAGGGCATTTATAAGCCTAGCCCATTGTTTTGTGGCTTATGCCACCCCTTTAGTATGGGGAACTATACCCATTATTTTGCTGTGCCTCTGTCGAGCAGTGACACTGAGGTAATTCCTGGGGTATATCTGCGATCTCCCATCCATTGGTCAAGATTTCTCTTGAACAAGGCCAGCGAGGTGCTCTGCCTCACATGTACCGGGATTTTGTTCCACAGCATAGGGAGTCTTTGGGTGATGAATCTATCCCTCCAGCACGTCCTATTAATAGCCGTGTCGAGGTTTAAGTCTCCGCCCTTGTGGCTCTGATGGATCTAGATTTTTGAGGTGAAGCATATTCATCAACTCTGGGTTTGACATGGCCTTGTATGTTAGGCAAAGGTCCCCTCTGAGCAAGCACTAAGCGAGTGAATAGAGCTGGAGTTCGTTCAGACGGGCAGCATAGGACAGATTTTGAGACCCTTTATCCTTTTGGTGAGGAACTTTTGTGGCCTCTCCAGCTGCTGCAAGTGTCGGGTCAGATACATTCGAATGGGGCATTGTACTCAATCATTGGTCTGATGAGTGATGAGTAAAGGGAGACTATGACCTCCCTTGATCTAGATGAGAATCCCTTCATGATAAGGTGGGCAATGTAGAAGGACTTCCTAACTACTTTAGCTACATGGGTGTCGAATGACAGACTACTATCAACCTGGGTCCCCAGGTCCCTGATAACTTCTTCTGTGCTCAGTGGATTGCCACCTATTTGGTAGCTAGGTAACCTTGTTTTTCCCGAAGGGTATGACTATGCATTTTTGGCATTTAACTTTAGGCCGTGGCTCTGGCACCAGTTATCCGCTTCTGTGAGACCCTTCTGAAGGATATCTGTGTCAGATGTGTTTTCTACTATGGCCCAGTTTGCAGTCATCTGCAAACTTTGTCAGCCATAACCCTCCTGTGTTTGCTTGTACTTGGAAAAGTAGATGCCAAACAAGAGTGGGCCCAGGACTGAGCCCTGTGGGACACCACTTGTGACAGGCTTTGAGTCTGACATGGCGCCAGCAACTCTGACCCTGTGGGTTCTGTCACTCAGCCAGTTTGCAACCCATCTTGTGATGTATGGGTTAACATTTAAGCTGATGAGTTTTTCAATGATACCCGAGTGGGGTATTGTATCGAAGGCCTTAGCCAGATCGAGGTAGGCTGTATGGACTGCCTTTCCCTCATCAATGGCTTTGGTGACTGTTTCAAAAGTCAACCAAGTTTAAAAGGCATGATCTGCCTTTGACAAAGCCAAACTGGGTTGGATCCAAAGTCTGCAAATTCCCTATGTCTTTATTTATGAGGTCCATTATGATCCTCTCCATGGCTTTGCAGATAAGGCTTGTCAAGCTAATGGGCGGTAATTTCCAGGGTCTGTGGAGGCACCGCCTTTGTGAAGTGGGACCACAGTTGCAGTGCGCCACTCCTGGAGTGTATCCAGAGGTAAGACTTTGATTAAACAGCTGTCCTAGCTGTGGGTTTAATTCCTCATTGAGTTCGTGGAGCACACAGCCGGGACACCATCGGGTCCCATGGATGCTGTGTTTTTGCTTTGGAGAGAGCAGTTCTCACTTGGGCTGGAGATGTTTGGGGGCTGCACTCATTTGGTATAGATATCTCTCCTTTTGGGGAGGGGAGAAGTTTGCACTGAACCTGTCAGCCAGTATGTTGGCAATGTCTGTAGGATCAGTAATCTTCACATCATTTTGAACTAGTTCTGAGCATATCTGGGAGTTTCCTCCTAGGTTTCTAACATAGCTAAAGAAGGCCTTATGATTGTCTTTTTGAGTCTTTAGCTATTTTTCTCTCGAAATTTGCTTTGGATGATTTTATGAGAGCTCTTAGTTTTTACTTATAGTGATCAAGGGTGTCTTACCTTTTAAGGATTTTGCTCTATCTTGTAGTAGCTTCCTCCTTTTGTTGTAGAGTTTGTTTATGGCTGGGGTCCACCAGACTGGACGCTTGCCTTTGGTACAAAGAGTCTTTGTTTTGCTTGGGATTGCCTTATCCATGCAGTCCTGCAGGTGCTGGTAGAAGGCGTTTGTAAGTGATTCAGCGGCTTGCGTATTGTTTTCCGCCCGCTCGGGCGCCTGAAAGCAGCCCACACTAGTCTTTAGAAGTGTGAGGTCGGCTTTTGAGAAGTTCTTTACTGTGGTCTTTTTATTTCAGGTGGGGTGGAATGAGGACCTCCAGCGAGATTAGTTTGTGATCTGATCTCACCAGTGAGGGTATACTTCCGGTGTTGAACATTGTGCTCCCATGTTCGTGATGATGAGATCAAGTATGTTATCTCCTCTTGTGGGGATGGTGACTAGTTGTTCCATGGCATTTGAGTTTATGAATTCCAGGAACTTTTGGGCTAGGGTGTTTGGGCTTGAGTAGTGTTCCCAGTCTATATTAGGGTAATTGAAGTCACCTAGTATGATGGTGTTTGGTGATACATTTATCCCCTCTAGTGTTTTCAGGAAGGCCATGTGAGTTTCCTGAGTTTGTGAGGGTGGCCTGTAACATGCTACAATTTGCAGAGCAGTCTTGCCTATGGTTAATTGCACCTGGATGGTCTCCGATGCATCGTGCGTTGCCACCAGTCTTGAGGTGTGGGTGTCCTTGATGAATATGGATACCCTCCTTTCTTGGTATTGTCCGGATTTTGGGGCCGGAACGCATGATATGAGGTAAAACCTGATAGCTGGAGTGCTCTCAGGAGCCTTGAACCAGGTTTCTGTCACAGCACAGACATCGATGTTCTCCATACTGAGAAGGGCCTTGAGTGCGTGCATTTTGAGATTTAGACTTCTGGCATTGAGCAGCATTACCCTTAGTTTTTTCCTTTTTGTGTTCTAGGGTGGTAGGTTTAGAATTTGAGCCTTGCCTAAAAAGGCACTATGGGGTGGCAAGAGCCTTTGCCAATATCCGGAATCCCAGGGTGACAGGTGCAAGCCGTCCCTTGAAGCAGCGTGGCTTGTCCAGCATGTCATCCCAGGCAGACAGATACTGGATCCCCTTTGAATGACACCAGTGTTTAAGCCAATTGTTAAAGCTGATCATCTTATCTCTGTATTGTGGCATCATTCTTGGTGAAGGTAGGATACTGCTCAAGGTCAGAGTCATACCTGCCTGGGCTACATAATCAGAGAGCTCCTCAATATCTCTTTCATGTAGTCCAAGGAGTGCGTCTCAGGTCGTTTACACCAGCGTGGACAATGACTGAGTCATATTTGTACCTGCTGTTGAGAGACCTGAGTGCTTGCGTTATGTGGCGGATTCTAGCGCCCGACAGGCAGCTTACTGTGACCTTCTCCTTACTCAGTCTGGTGAGCGGGACATCAGTGTGTCTGACTATGGAGTCACCAATGACTAGTGTGTCTGGCATTGTGTTTGGCCTTAAGGGCTGTGACTGTTTGACACTCTGACTGTGAGGTCTATGTGTTGCGGGTGTTGTGTTCTGAGGTGGTGGTTGTTTGGGTGTCTGCTTTGGTGGCCTCTGCTGTTTTGGTAGATTTTTGATCAGAGCCTCCGAGTATGTCTTTGTGTGTTTATGTGTATGATTTGAGGTTGTAATGGTACTATGTGAGACTGGGTCTATAGTGTGTGTGGTAACCTTCTCCTCCTGACTGGTCTTGCCAGTCCTATGTTGAGAGAGCTCAGCCTCCAGTTTGGCCATATAGTTGCATCTCTCGCATGTATTTGTGTTTTGTGGGAGGAGGAAAGGGTTGTCTGTGTACATGAGGCAATTGAAACATTGCCTCAATATTCCCAGGTTCACCAGCTGAGCAGGAGAGGACACTAGCAACTGATCCCTCGACATGCTAGAAGGGTAGACTTAAAACTTTAAAAAGATTCGGGGACGTGGGTGACCGAGAAATGGGGGTTGCCTTTGGGGTACTATCTATGACAAGAGTGCCGTATCAAGGTAATAAGTACTGTAGGAGCAAGTGCTAGGTTTAATAGATAGAGAATAGTCTACTTGGAGTCAAGTAGAGTTGATCTTTTTAGTTATAGGATACGCTAATTTGATCAGTAGTATAGTTCGAGGAAGGTAGTTTTAAGGGAAAATTTGAAGAGTGGACTTTAGGTAGCCCGAATAGTTTAAACCTGCTTAACCGGCACTGCCCTAGTGTAAAACAGTGGCAGCTCCGCTGTAAATCGCGCTAAATCGCGCTTAGCTGCGTTTTTATACCAGGGGGCTGGAAAAAGCTAGAAACTGGCCCAAAACGACCAATAAACTACTAGTTACTGGCTGAAACCTCACAAAACTGGACAAAAGGCAGCTCAATGCTTCCCACTCCCATTGGTAAGCAAGGTAGCTTCCCTTCCCCCAAATAAGGCAAGGAAACAGTACACAGGAACTACAACCAAAGCCCAGGAATCAGCAACTCTGAAACTGGACTAAACTAGTAAAGCAGGAAAGCAAGGTAGCTTCCCTTCCCCGAAATAAGGCAAGGAAACAGTACACAGGAACTACAACCAAAGCCCAGGAATCAGCAACTCTGAAACTGGACTAAACTAGTAAAGCAGGAAAAACAAGAGATATTTTTTTTCTTTTTTTCTTTTTTTCACAAAACAGGCAGAAACAGGTACAGCAAACACTTATAAATGCTATGAATCAGCTACTACAGCTTACACAGAAGAATTTGCTACAAATACAGTCAAATAGTAACAAACAAGGATTCCAAGTGCAATATTAAGTTAAATGCAGTAAAAACAGCTTCAATGTAACAGAAAGGCAGGCGAAATACAGTTGCTAGGTATTCAGATGTGGAAAGCAACAAAAAATATACTTAGTATCAAGAAAAGTCGCTTATTCAGCTCTCTCCAGCCTGGATTACTCTGCTGGCCCACGTGGAGTCTGTGCTGAGTAGGTACAAGCTGAAAGTTTTATACCAGGGGGCTGGAAAAAGCTAGAAACTGGCCCAAAACGACCAATAAACTATTAGTTACTGGCTGAAACCTCACAAAACTGGACAAAAGGCAGCTCAATGCTTCCCACTCCCATTGGTAAGCAAGGTAGCTTCCCTTCCCCCAAATAAGGCAAGGAAACAGTACACAGGAACTACAACCAAAGCCCAGGAATCAGCAACTCTGAAACTGGACTAAACTAGTAAAGCAGGAAAGCAAGGTAGCTTCCCTTCCCGGAAATAAGGCAAGGAAACAGTACACAGGAACTACAACCAAAGCCCAGGAATCAGCAACTCTGAAACTGGACTAAACTAGTAAAGCAGGAAAAACAAGAGATATTTTTTCTTTTTTTTTTTTTTTCACAAAACAGGCAGAAACAGGTACAGCAAACACTTATAAATGCTATGAATCAGCTACTACAGCTTACACAGAAGAATTTGCTACAAATACAGTCAAATAGTAACAAACAAGGATTCCAAGTGCAATATTAAGTTAAATGCAGTAAAAACAGCTTCAATGTAACAGAAAGGCAGGCGAAATACAGTTGCTAGGTATTCAGATGTGGAAAGCAAAAAAAATATACTTAGTATCAAGAAAAGTCACTTATTCAGCTCTCTGCAGCCTGGATTACTCTGCTGGCCCACGTGGAGTCTGTGCTGAGTAGGTACAAGCTGAAAGTTTTATACCAGGGGCTGGAAAAGCTAGAAACTGGCCCAAAACGACCAATAAACTACTAGTTACTGGCTGAAACCTCACAAAACTGGACAAAGGCAGCTCAATGCTTCCCACTCCCACTGGTAAGCAAGGTAGCTTCCCTTCCCCAAATAAGGCAAGGAAACAGTACACAGGAACTACAACCAAAGCCCAGGAATCAGCAACTCTGAAACTGGACTAAACTAGTAAAGCAGGAAAGCAAGGTAGCTTCCCTTCCCCAAATAAGGCAAGGAAACAGTACACAGGAACTACAACCAAAGCCCAGGAATCAGCAACTCTGAAACTGGACTAAACTAGTAAAGCAGGAAAAACAAGAGATATTTTTTCTTTTTTTTTTTTTCACAAAACAGGCAGAAACAGGTACAGCAAACACTTATAAATGCTATGAATCAGCTACTACAGCTTACACAGAAGAATTTGCTACAAATACAGTCAAATAGTAACAAACAAGGATTCCAAGTGCAATATTAAGTTAAATGCAGTAAAACAGCTTCAATGTAACAGAAAGGCAGGCGAAATACAGTTGCTAGGTATTCAGATGTGGAAAGCAACAAAAATATACTTAGTATCAAGAAAAGTAGCTTATTCAGCTCTCTGCAGCCTGGATTACTCTGCTGGCCCGTGGAGTCTGTGCTGAGTAGGTACAAGCTGAAAGTTTTATACCAGGGGCTGGAAAAGCTAGAAACTGGCCCAAAACGACCAATAAACTACTAGTTACTGGCTGAAACCTCACAAAACTGGACAAAAGGCAGCTCAATGCTTCCCACTCCCACTGGTAAGCAAGGTAGCTTCCCTTCCCCAAATAAGGCAAGGAAACAGTACACAGGAACTACAACCAAAGCCCAGGAATCAGCAACTCTGAAACTGGACTAAACTAGTAAAGCAGGAAAGCAAGGTAGCTTCCCTTCCCCAAATAAGGCAAGGAAACAGTACACAGGAACTACAACCAAAGCCCAGGAATCAGCAACTCTGAAACTGGACTAAACTAGTAAAGCAGGAAAAACAAGAGATATTTTTTTCTTTTTTTTCTTTTTTTTCACAAAACAGGCAGAAACAGGTACAGCAAACACTTATAAATGCTATGAATCAGCTACTACAGCTTACACAGAAGAATTTGCTACAAATACAGTCAAATAGTAACAAACAGGGATTCCAAGTGCAATATTAAGTTAAATGCAGTAAAAACAGCTTCAATGTAACAGAAAGGCAGGCGAAATACAGTTGCTAGGTATTCAGATGTTATCGGTTGTTATCGGTGTTAAGGCTATGTTTAGAGAAAAGGGATACCCTGATAAGATGTTGGAAGACTTAACACATTATGTAATGCAGGAATGGGGTAGGAAATACCCCCCATTATTAGGCATAGGAATATCTACGAACAATAGACAAAAGAATATAGAGGGGGATTTTTATAAGAGAGCCTGTATTGTGAAGTATGGTGACCACACACATCAGATAAAGCAAATAATAGCAAAACATTGGCATATTTTGACAAGTGATGCAGGGGTTAAAGATAAAGTCCCCTTAATGCCTAATTTTGTATACAAGACAGGCAATAGCCTTCATAGACTTATTGAAATAAGACAAAGTTCCATGAAAGAAAGCAAGAGTGTAAATAGGGGTACTACAAAGTGCGGATGTTGCAATTATTGCAAATATATATATGAAGGTAAAAATATAGTATTAAAGGACAGAAACAGAACAAAGGTTCATTTCAAAAATGGTAACTGTTTAACAAGACATGTAATATATTTAGCTATCTGTGATACATGCGAAAATTATTATGTAGGAATGACAGAGATTACTAAAAAATAGAATGTATGATCATCTATATTGTATTAAGAGAAATGACACTAATAATGCCCTATCGAGACACATATTAAATAGTGAGTTATGTAGGAGCTTTAAATTTGGTATACTCGATGTGGTTAATCATAACCCTAGAGGAGGCAACATAAAGGCCATTGTGGGGGAAAAAGAAATAAAATGGCAGCTGAGATTAGAGGCTGCCACACCACCTGGCCTCAATGAAGTCATTCCTACTAAACCCTTATTGAGGGTATAATTTACAGCTCAAACTGGCATCAGGTAGAACAATAATGCTATACAACATACATAAAAGGTTTTTATCAATACACTTAGAAGCAGTAATTACTAATTATTTTCATATTTATGTTAGAGTAGTCCTATATTATTGTTTATGAATCAAATTTTGATGTTTTGTGAAATATTTTTTAAATGATAGTAATAGAAATACATGGAGTATTAATTTTGATCTATTGAACAAACTTATATATTTTTAAAGTTTTATAATATTGCAGTAGAATTGTTGGTCTTATTGTATATGTTATACTAAGGGTTAAATATATGTAATAGGGTAATAGTACTTGGAAAAAAGGCGGGTAATTTAGGTATTTAAAGTGTATGACACACCTTGTTTGATGTTCTGAAGAAATCTAGAGTTACTAGATGAAAGCGCTCAACATCTTACAGCGTTTTTAATTGTTGTATGGTTTTACAATAAAAGATTTACTGCAGTGCTTCGTGGTTCCTGATCAATTGAGCCGTGCTGTGCTTATATTTTGTGACAATTAGCTTAAATGTTAAATATTTAAGCCTAGATCAGTACACAAGCCATCAGCATGTCTTAACAGGGGGTCATCCATCTGCTGTTCTTATGTCCAACTTGCTTAACTCCTCAGCATTCCAGCTTTACTCATCTACTAAGTTTAACTCCTCAGCATTCCAGCTTTACTCATCTGCCAAGTCTGAAGAGCTGTGAAATATCTCACTGGCAATCTGAGAATGAAGGTACTTGCATTTTCAGGTGATGTGTCAGACTCCAGTGATGTCCTTGTTCCCCTGTGGCTCCTGCTTCCCCCATCCCTGGTATTTCTGATATTCCTCTCATTCTGGTTGCCGCTTAGCACCTTCACATTACTCCCTTGGGGTTTCAGACTTATCTCCCACATTTTGCCCTTTCTGGGCTGCTTTCTCATCCTTTGCAGTCTCTGTAGGAGTATGTCTAGTCTACACCAGCAATTCCTGCTGAGGAATCCCCCTCTTTCTTTGGGAGTGTACCTGTTGTGGGAGTCTTCTTTTCTTATTGGGATTCAATGGTTTACTAGGAGATGCTTAACTCTGGTGCTTGCTGCATGATTTCTCTCATTCCATCTCCCTATCTGCCCATTGTCCTTCCTCATCCCAATCTTCCTCACCATATAATTGGGCTTTCACCCCCTCCACAAAATCCTCAGCCTCCTGCATATTAAGTAACTTCACTTCACTTACCATTTGACAGAACAGCTTCAAGGCTCTGTTGTAAGATCCTTTCTCATAGTTCAAGAGTCCAATTCAGTGTCTAGTCATTGCTTATGAAAAGTATGCCACCACTAGAGGTCCATACGTATTATAGGTATATTCTCATATGTTGCTAATATTAATAGTCCAGCTCTTAGGCTCATCTAACCCAAAACTAAAAAAAATATCTTTTTCATAACTACCTTTTACACTTTATAACAAAGCACAATGTGGCCCTTTACTGAACAAAAAATGAAAAATATTTTCTAAGTTCATATCATAATTATAAAAAGATTGCCAATATAACCAATGGTAGCACAGTGTGGAATCCACTACAAGGGACTGAATTTAAAGCTACCAAATGTAGTCAGTAATTTGAGAATGCATGTAGACAGTGCTTTGGCATTTGACTGTCATTGTCTACTGCAGTGAGGAAATCATTCTATGTAGCACAAGTTATAAGCAGGGGTATGGTATCGATTGCCAAACATGTCATCATTCTGTTATACTCTGTTCTCCTAACACCAATCATTGAGTACAATGCCCCCTTCAGTAGGTACCTGGCCAGGCGTATGCAATAACTGGAGCTTCCGTGCAACTCCAGTGGCATAGAGGGATTAAGCCTTGACTACGACCCAGGTGACCCAAGTTCGATTAGCTGCTTGGGAAATTGATAGAGCAGAAGGGAGGGATGGGCATTACCATCATGGGGTGAAAGGGTGGACCTATGGGTGTCCACAGTATCTATCCCTGATGGTGGCCAGGGAAAGCACATTGTTAGGTCTGCCTAAAGATGGGTATATGGTGGAAACATAGCTGAGCTGCTGCAGAGGCAGTAAAATACTCCACACATCTCACTGCACACCCACCACCCAGGCATACCATTAGGTCTGCAAGGGAGGGGGAAGGAAGGGGGAAGAAATGTGTAGGTCATAAGTAACTCCCACCAGATGGATACACAGACATGCCAAGATCCATGAATGGCCCCCAGCAACACCAGATTAAGTCTGGGGGAGGGGTAAGCAGACAGCTGGTATATTCAGCATGGCCAGGTGCTATGGTGTCATGCCAGTACCATGTAGAATAGGAGGGACAAAAATAACTAGTTTCCACAGAGATTCCTCAGAAAAAGAATACATGGTATGGAAAACAAGTCCTATGTGGATTGTCTCAGGACTTGTTTTTATATTCAGTCTCCTATAGGCTGCTGAGAGTTGCCTGTCTTACAAAGCATCCTCTAATCCAGCCTTCATGGACCTGTTGCACAGC
>NC_056749.1:693389681-693444681 GCF_019279795.1 Protopterus annectens
ATGAAAGCACTTTTCAGAGGCAATATGTGCTGACCCTTTTCACAAACAAATTGCTGGGAACTGGGAGGTTGGCATAATGGTTGAGGCGTTTACCTTACAGACACAAAGTGTAGAGTTTGACTCTGACTTGAGGTAATTGTCTAGGCTTAAAATAACCTGTAAGGGCAGTTAGCCTAGTACTAATCTATAAATTTCTCCACAATCCTGCAGATGCCACGGTACATTTATTTAAAAAAATACAAGCTGCAGTTAATGCACTACAGCAGGCCAGGGTTCTACAGGCCATAGTAGTGAACAATCTGCAAATTTTTCCCAGAAGACAGCCAGCAAGGTGCTATGCCAGGATGCAGTTAAGAGGGTTCCACTTCATATGATCGAAAGCTCATAACATCTAAATTCAAAACAGAGAGACCAAATTATCGAAAATCCAAAACATCTAAAACTCATAACATCGAATCTCAAAAGATTGAAAACTACAATGCAACTATAAATAACATCCCACACACTGTTTACTATGTTTATGCAGAGGAGCAAGCCCCCTGCACCCCCCACACCCCCTGTAAATTAAATATACCAACTCCGAGGTCACACTACAGTGGGGTTAGGAAATTAACTCTTTCCCCTACTGTATTGCGACCCCGGAGTTGGTATATGTAATTTACTGGGGGTGTGGGGGGCTGGGGGGGAGCAGGGGGGCTTGCCTCCTGCATAAACATAGTAAAACCTCCGTGGGATGTTATTTATAGTTGCTTTGTAGTTTTCAATATTTTGGTATTCGATGTTATGAGTTTTAGATGATTTGGGTTTTAGATGTTATGAATTTAGATGTTATGGGTTTTTGATGTTTTCAAGTGGAACCGTTAAGAGAACTGTCTAACCAGAAAATCATAGATAGATACAGATTAGACAGAGAGCTGGTGCATGTGGTGTGCAGGATGTGTGCATCCTACATGCTTTTATGCAGTCTGTAGGGTAACCCTGTCCTGGTAGAAACAATGGTGTGCCTGAGTCTGGTATACTGGCTGCTGGAACATTCTAGTGGCATGTGTCTGATACTGTATCGAGTGTCCAGACAGCTGCTAGTTGCATATTAGAAACAGTTCTTGGCAGTAGTGTACAGGAAACTGAATTAATTCATCCACATCCCAGCAACAGCCATGGCGATCAGGACTGCCATGGAGCAGTTCTATACCATCGCTAGTTTTTCCCATGTCTTCAGTTCAGTTGCACCTAGGTACCAATAAAAACCCAGCATCAAGCATTGTTGAATGGTACATTAATAGAAAGGGGTGGCCATTGCTCAGTTGTCAGTGTGCTCTGTAAATGACCTCATTTTCAATATCATAGCAACACACCCCAGTAGTGTGCATGATGCAGAAATATGGAGGGAAAGTGAGCTGAGGGCCACTTTCCAACATAATGACACTTCATACTTGGCAAGTACAGGACCAAAGCTATGGTGTAATCTGAATCAAGACCAGTCAACAGTAAACAAGTTGACTAAATGTGTTCTTCTAGAAACAGGTGACTGCAATTATACACTGGAGCCTTGGCTTATGATGCCATACGGAGCCCTGTTTTACACCTGTTGAGGACGCATGCAACAGAGTGCACACTGTGACATGTAACACCATTTAGTGTGTGTTTGGCATGCTGAAATCAAGATTCAGATGTATGGCCACATCCAGGGATGCACTACATTACACACCAGAAAAGGCTTCACAGATGGTCATTGTGTGCCCTGCTACATAACATGTTAACATTGAGGCATGTTGGCCTGCCTTCCCTATGTGGGGGACCTTCCCCAAGAACTCCAGATCTCTGGCATGGAGCTCTCAGAGCTGTCACAGGATGATCAGAAGGACACGAGGGAGAGAACAGCCAGGTATGGGTGATGGAGGCTGCGGCAATATACGTTAGCTCACGTAATACGGCAGCATCTGACTAAAAACTCTGAGCCATGGCAAGCCACATATACAGAAGTACACAGCTAAACCATTGATCTGCAAACAGTGTTGCCCCATTACAGCAGCACTGTAAAGAACTACAGGAAAAAGGCCAGTGGTTGTTCAGATGGAACATCATACATACCGTGAAGGTAGGTAAAGGCTGCCAGATTAGCCAGATAGAATTTTGTAGATAATTCTCTCATTTGTAAATATTAATGTAAGCCACCAGCTTGATCTCTTAAATGTGAAAAGACTGCATTGGATATTGAACTGCAAAAATGTAACAACCATGCACTCTGCTGTAACAAAGCTGATAAGTCAATTCTTTGATGTCAAAATTCGGAGCCAAGATGTCTAGAGGGAGGCATCCTGCCTATTGTTTTGAAGCCAGAATTAATGCCTAGAATTTGCGTGTATAATTTCTTTTATTGCCCTGGCTTTCTAACCAGCTGCAAGATCAATAGGGCTATTAACCTCTGAGTTCTGTTAGCCTGGGAACCAGAAAGAAATGATGTAATCTGAAATGAATCAGTGGCACTGTGTTATCAATTTAAGGAGAGAAAGAATGAGAGCATTAGAGCATTTGTCTTGAGAACATCCAACATCACCAGTACTGCCTGTATCTATATGTAAGTAAGATCTTAGACTTTAGTGTTGTCTCTTAGAAATAGCTAGGAAATAGGAAGATTAGACTAGTTTGTTTTTTTTATGTGATGTCAGATCTTTTCTACTGCATTCATTTAAACATTTATCTGTGTTCTCTGGACTCGACTAGCAATGTGTAGTAATAAATATTGTCTTGTGTTTTTTATTATTTATTATTAAATATTTTTAAACATTTCAACTGTGGCTGTTTGCTGTAGAGATAATTTAAGCTCTAAGAGTACGTTCTATGTATCTAGTGATATTGTACCAAGTAACTCCAAATAAGCTTTGCTGTTCAGTCAAACTTACCATTTGGATAATAATATTGCACAATAATAATTTGACACCCTTTAATAAGGGCCTTTGAGTAGTTGATAAGTATTAGTGGGTGGTGGCAAGTGGTGCTACCATATAGTCTAGGTAAAAGGTGCACAGCTGGAGAACCTGTGCCAGCCTTCCCCAAGAGTGTCTGTGTGGCTGTATATAACTCATCTCAAAGTGTGTGTGTGTCAGCTACTTGGGCAGGGACACGAACCACTGGTTGGACAGAGAGGGTGCTGGAGGTTTTAGCTTGCCCACTAGGCTGAGTTCTGGATCCTATAGCTGTGCCAGTGAGAAGTCTTTTTGGAGACCTGGAGAGAAAGGGAGAAACCAGTCTCAGACTGACTGGGATCTCTGTGTGCTCTTAAGGAAAATTGTACTTTACTGTGTGTGTATTTATTATCCTTTTCACGTCCCTCACTGGTGTTAATGGTGAGGATTGAGGCTCCTTGATTGCTGGGCCAGTCCACAGGCATCACACATACCATAACCACAATATCATCTGCAAAATACTATACACATATATCCATAAAAGAAAAGAACACATCTGGATGGCTAGAGAATAACTTTCATGACTGGCCCACTGTAGGCAAGATACACCACCAAAGGTGAACATACTGGCATGTGTGTGGCATGCCGCAGGTGCATACAGCAGAAGGTGTTGATGGCAGGTATGCTGTCATCATACCATTAATTAGTATGTGTAGTTAGCAGCATAAATGTTGGCATAACAATGCTTGCTGGATTATGCATGAGGGGATGTACCATAATCAATGGAACCGAACTGTGGGAGAGGGGGGAGGTTGTATTATCAGGGGTGTAGCCAGGCATATGCTTTGTATTCTACTGTGTACATTTTTTTTGCATCAATCAGAAATATTGTAACTTTTTTCAGGCCATATTTTTACATCTGTCTAAATTAATGCCTCTAGCTATAAGTACATAACTTGCTTACAGAGAGGATTGCAAATCTAAACAAATCTTTATTTTCAGTTGTTCCTTCTAAAACTATTAATGTGTACATTTATAAACTGTATGGAGGCAACATTTTGAAAAATGTGCCCGTTTGTTTGAAATTCCAGGTGGGTTGGGGGCAGTAAAAGAAGTTTGAGTATGAAATGGTATTTTCTGGCTCCATCCCTGTGTATGATAATAGTGAGATGCAGTACACATATCATAGGAATGCGTAACAATGTAGGACACTAGGCTGTACAGCAGACAGCAGCTGCAATACTAGCAACAGGGTAAGATGTGCAAAAAAAGCCATACACCTCATAAAATACATACAAGTATTACTGGACAGACCTTTCTCTGCCTGTAATACATAAGGCAATGGTATAATGCACCGGTGAGTGCAACAACATGAGGCATTCAGGTGCACAAGTACATGCCATATAACAAAGTATCAAACACAGGTACGACACAGCAGCCATAAAACATTCAGCAGTGTAGGGGTTAAGCCACCATATGTATAGACATGAGTGTGTGTGTAAGCAGGTATGTATGGAAATGCTCACATGAGCATTGCACTACAACAAGAATATAATGAAGGTGAGAAGGGAAATTGTAGGTACACATTGTGTTGAGAGGAAGGCAGTTGCAGTATGGTAAGAAAGTGCCACATGTAACACCGGTATGCAAACGAAAGTATACCTGTGCATACAATAATGGCAGAAAACAGTGGAATGTTGAATGTAGAAAATCAAGGATTTAGCTGTGAGATTGTATGCTGATGAGGTATACAAATAATATTCCAAACGATCTCCAGCCACAGCAGGTACCCAGTAAAGGCAGTCTCACGATGTAGTTTCTGTTGGCTTCTTAATAAAAAACAGGATTGAGCGCTTTAATTTCCCCCCTGGAAACTTCATCAGAATCATAATACCAATTGTAATTGTAGTTTAAATAACAATCAGGGTCCTCCCATTGGTCAACCATGAATAAAAACAACCAATGAAGACAAGACTTCAATTAGACATTCAAAACATTCAACTCTTGAAACAAAAATCTAAGTATCAAAAGCACAAAAAAATATATATATATATATATATATATATATATATATATATATATATATATATACATATATATACATACATACAATAAAAATATAAACATATATGTATGAAAAATATATGTATGTGTGTTTACATAATTAGAAACATGAATACAAATGCGTAAAAATATGTACATTATTTTCATACTAAAACCATAGTCGTGGCCAATTTTAATATGTCCACTATAGTTTGTCATTTATTTTATTTTAACTTGTTTGCTCTAAGTTTCAGTACTGGAATTAGCTATATATGGTCATTTAATCCAGGACATGTACTTGCATCCAACCATAACTGCCATATAAGCTCTCTAAATTCCATTCTACTTTCCCAGTCACCCATCATGTATTGTTGATGTTTGTCAGCTAGGAAGATCAGATGAAATGGAAGAATCGTTAATGTCAAGACCAGTAGTAATGTTGTCAATATAGCACAAAAAGTAGAACAAGAACATATATGCACACCATTACATAGCATATAGGCAGTCTATCATGTCAGCTACATGAGTATAAAAAAACATGACATCATACATGTCACACCACATACAGTTAAAGTAGGTAATGGTCAGCACAGTGGTCATCATTATCACAGGGTCAAGGTGGCACAACATTGCACAAATGGGGTAAATATTAGTGTTAAACTAATGCAGTTGAGGGCACCCATGCCAACTACCGCCTCATCAGTCTGACGAGCCTGATCTGCAAGGCCATGGAACATATTATCATGGTTATAAACAAAGACATTGGCAACCTTCAAACACTAGACCCCACCCAATTTGGGTTCGTGAAGGGGCGATCTTGTCTCCTGAATCTGACTGACTTCTTTGATTCAGTCTCCAGAGCCATGGATGTGGGTAAGGCAGTCCACACAGCCTACTGGACCTCGCCAAGGCCTTTGATACCATCCTCCACTCTGGAATCATAGATAGACTTACTAAGCTGGGCATTAATCCCTACATCACTCGATGGGTTGCCAACTGGCTTACTGACAGAACCCACACTGTAAAAGTAACCAACTCCAAATCCAGCTCCAGACAAGTGACAAGTGGAGCACCTCAGGGTTCAGTCCTGGGACCGCTCTTGTTTGGCATCTACTTCTCTGAAGTGCAGGCCAACACTAAGGGACTCTGGCTAACAAAGTTCACAGATGACTGCAAACTGGGAGCCATTATTGAATCCCCAAATTATGTGGATACTCTACAAAAGGGCCTTACAGAAACAGATGCTTGATGCCAGAGCCATGGGCTCAAGCTCAATGCCAAGAAATGTGTAGTTATCCCCTTTGGGAAAAAACATGTACCCATGAATTACCACATAGGTGGCAGTACACTAAACACCAAAAGTGTGATAAGAGTCTTAGGGACACAGATGGACAATGGTCTCACCTTTGATAACCACATTGCCACAACAGTCAGGAAATCCTTCTATGTGGCACACCTCATCAGTAAGGGCTTTTCATCCAGGAAAAAGGAGGTCATTGCCCCACTGTACTCATCCCTCATTAGACCCATTATAGAATACAACTCCCCATTTGGTATGTACCTTTCAAGACATCTGCAACAACTGGACCTCTGTTAGTGGTGCTCAGTAGCTGTACAGTATAGTGGGATATGAACAAAAAAAACAGAAAAGAGCACTCTTAACATCAGGCAGTAGCTAGTCAACCCATACACATAACCCTATTTGAGTACAGAGACAAACTCCTGAAGGTCGATGTTGGAGTCTGGTATGCATCAACCCTGTGAAGGTGAATAGAACATCAGTACACACACAGTGCTCTCAATATCACCTAAGTAGTGTTTAAACAGCGTATGCAGGCAGTCTTACTGGGCCTTCCCTCAGCTGAGGTGTGATGTCATTCATAATGCTGTGTTTTCACTGTGAAATAACTAAGAGCAGGGAAGATGTGTGAATGTACAACCATGAAATTCATGTGTACTGTGTTGTCCTATATGCGAATTGTGTACATACCACTACATGTTGGGACACCAGCCTCTATCCCTCCCACAGAAATACAACGGTCCTGACATGCGGTATGATGGGAGGCTATCCCTCCCCAGGAATACAATGGTCCTGATGTGTGGTATGATGAGAGGCTATCCCTCTCCCAGGATGGTCCGAACCTGTAGTATGATGGGGGGCTATCCCTCCCCAGGAATACAACAGTTCTGACATGTGATTTGATGGAGGCTATCCCTCCCCCAGGAATACAATGGTCCTGACATGTGGTATGATGGGAGGACAGGAATAGAGTTGTTTCATCTGGAGGAGATATAGGCAGCCCACCACAAGTGGCATTCCTCACTCTCTCTCATATTGGTGGTGTCTGTTGGCTGCATGAAGGATCTTGTCAGAGGAGTGGCAATAGCAGGCATCCTGAGATCGATTATCCCAGTTACAACAAAGATGGTCTTGATGATGTCCCACCACAATGTATCACCCGTGCTTCCCAGTAAATTCCTGCCATGTTGTCACAGAGCTTCTAGTAGGATTTCATTCTCCTTATGGGAAAATTGTTATGTCTGCTGCTACCAGACATCTGCCAAAATAAAATGCATACATCTCAGGATGTATACGTATATTACACTTATTTTTGGATTGCATTAAAAGTATGGGATGTAGGATGGTTTCATTCTCCTCATATCTTGTCTACCCCAATGCAAAAGTCAACATGCTAGTGTATTACAGGTACACTCATCATGTACAGATAATTATTTTAAAGACACATGATAACTAGCAGGTGCAGCATATATGATTAAAAATAAATCATACATGTGCTACAGACACTCCCCAGTCCACAGCGTAGGATATGTCATACATTCAAAGCTGGGTTTTGAACCCAGGTCTGTAAATCCATTTATAGTCTTTTGTTATGCACATTACTTATACTATACCATCACTTCAGCAACACTGTCTGTTGGGTGTATTCACATCTGCTTTTATCTGCAGAGCTCAATATCCTTAGCATGTCACCTACAGATGTTGGGCATATGTAACAGACATCAATACAGTAATTCTCACAGATGTGAAGAACTGAGTAATGGGCATATATATGAGTAACATGTGACCCACAAAGATACTAATGTGTGTCAAAGAGCACTTCGGCACATTAAGAAAAAGAAACATCTACATAGTAGAAGTAATGTCACAATGTGACCACAGGAAGAAGGGTACAGGCTAAGTCATCTGAATGTCATTGTATTCCCATGGAATGGCACGGGAGGTTCCAGTATAAGCCTCAACATCAGTGAACATTTGCAAACCATACTTTATAAGTAATATTTGCAGACACTCTTGCAACCTGTCATTATCCATAAATACTGCTATGAACTAACAGGTAAACCAGCATTCCTGGTGGGTATCATCGTAATCTGTCAATATACCTGCATATGGGTCATAGCCAATCTGTATCCTTTATCTAACTACATGTTCATGTACTGACAACTTGCAAGTGCGAGATCCCTGTGTAATATGACTTACATAGTACATACAGGAGAATCTGACCATCCTAGAAAAATAATAGACTCAGTTTATGAATACAGAACCACAAGCAGCTGACCTCATGAAAACTAACCTTATGGTATGATGAGTAAAGCAAGTATACTTAACTCAGTCCACACAACTATTTAGTATGATGTGCTCCATACATAATTAATGAGTTTCATTAGGATAAAATGTTTTGGAACTGTGTTTGTGAATGTCCACATAAGTTCTCCAGTCTCAGCGCATTAACCAATAAGTTCATAAGTGTACGGTTCTCAGCACAAATGTCCAATAGATGCCATTGTATGAGTACATGTAGAACATGTGCCCAATCCCCAACAACAGGTTGCTATTAACCTTATTGTGCCAGTTTTAAAAGGTGAAGATGATACATTTACAGATCATGCCTTGATGCCTGCAAACTGAAAGGCACCTCGGTGTGCAGTTTTCAAAAGCCATTTTTCAAGTAGTTTTCTTCAATTTCCATCAAGATGTTTACCAAGAGGGGACTGCAGTACATGCAGGAGACCCTGGAGATGCTGGAGGTGTATGTGCAACATGATGCAATAATGTGAGCATGCCAAAGGAACTTCGCCCAGATTGACGTGTAGAACTGAATTGCCAGGAGCTTCACTGAAGGACCAGGATATTCAGAACAGTTATGTAGCTCCACCACCACTATGATAACCTCCATCATAGGGAATGGAAGAAACTACTGGAGAAGATCACCAAGGATCACCAACAAGCCCTGATTCCTATAGTAAGTGATATATTCCACACCCTGACACCTTTTATATCAGTTACTGAGCAGATAAAGTGCAGTAATGATTTCTGCTTCCTAACTATTCATAGTATATTCATGCAGATGTAAAGATGTATACGGAGACAGTGAAATGGAGAGCACAGTGATTTGTACTGCTCAGACTATAGTTGTAGTGATATGATATTTCATCTGTGTTATCATCACTAAGTGTGTTGTAATACCATTAGTTCCCATACGACTGCACATCTGTGGTTATCAGTAGATAAGCAAGGCCTAAATTGCAGTTTGCAGTAATTTATAGCAAACTATTCCCTCGGTTATGATTGCATATGTGTAATAATGCCTTATTATATTGGTATGTACTTAGAGTCCCTACACCTACTACAGCCTGCAAAAGGTTATATTGGTGAGTATCTCAAATGGTTAATCACAAGGCCAGTAATGTGTGAAACTGTGTAACTATGACTTCAAAACCCACATAAGCTTTGTTTATTGTCTTGCCTATATACTAATGTACTTACATTAATTCATCTACTGAGATACTCTAGGATGGTCAGATGCTGATAGTTGTACTCATCCATAGAGGCCGATACTGTCGGTTTTAGTATTACATGACACTTCTGACGTATGCACATCATTGTTCTTGTTCAATAAATATAACAGATCTGTGATTATACTGATGTGCGCATTTGTCATGTCAGTATGCAAAATAATGTGCTTCAGCCGATATTATTTTGTAACGTTTGCATACCTTGGTTGACACCTTTCCTAAGCATGGCTAATGCACTTGTGATACATCTGAATATATTTCTCTTTGGCCTATGAATTTAAATCAGAGCTCTTCTTGTTTTGTTGTGTATGTGTGGGCCACTGTAGGTGATGTATTAACATGTTGGATGATGTCTCATTGTTCTGCTCTGTTTCATGTCCACTATATGTGGTAGTAGTGACCGGGTATCTCACATAGCTATGCTGTTGACAAGACTGTTCACTCACTACTGCAGAACTTCATGTGTGTTCTTCCCTCATCTGACTGTGATATTGTCAGACCAATTCCTGAAGTTTGATGCCTGCCTTACTGCTGACACAGCTGTCTTTTACATGTACTGCCCTTATCATTTTGTCAGTCATTACAGCAAAATGTGTATTGTGTTAGGGGTGAATATATTGCACATTGTTACATCACAATCACAGATGGGATAATGCTCACTGTGATGCCAGTGCCCTGGCCCAGCAATCAAGGAGCCTCAATTCTCACCACTAACACCAGAGAGGGCATCTCATATAGGAGGAAAGGATAACAAATACACACAGTAAAGTGCAATTTCCCTTAAGAGCACACAGAGATCACAGTCAGTCCAGGGCTGGTCGCTCCCTTGCTCTCCAGGTCCCCAATAAGACTCCCCACTGGCACAGCTATAGGATCCAGATCTCAGCCTAGTGGGCAAGCTAAAAACGCCCTCTCTGTCCAACCAATACTTCGTGTCCCTGCCCAAGTAGCTGACATACACACACTTTGAGGTAAGAGTTTATACAACCACAGAGACACTTCTGGGGAAGGCTGGCACAGGTTCTCCAGCTGTGTCCCTTTTACCCAGCCTATACGGTAGTACCACTTGACACCACCCACTAATAATTATCAACTACTCAAAGGCCCTTAAAAGGGTGTCCCATTATTACTGTGCAATATTATTATCCAATTGGTAGTATATCCCAGGGCTAAAGCTATAGGAGTGGCTTTGTACAATTTTATCAAAAATGCTTAATGCCTTCTTATTCTCTCTGTTTAAATTGCTACTGCAGTCCTTGGTCCCATTACATAATTTTTTTACACTTTCCTGGTATTCCCAGGCTAACAGATACTACATAATTGTTATCGTGCACCTGCAGGAAACTACAGCAATAAAAGGCATTCCACATGTAAACTAGTAATTATTCCTTAAGTTAAAACAATAGGCAGGATGCTTCACTCCAGACTCATCGACTCCAAATTCTAACTTCAAAGGGACAGGCATGAAATAATTTCAACTTCAAAGGACAGACAAGAAATGCTTGACTTAGCTTTCTTTACAGCAGAGGGCAATGTTGCTACATTGTTTAAAGTTCAACATTTCACAGCATATTCTTTCATTTAAGAAAACAAGTCTGTATTTCAACATTTATATTTACAAATGACAGCATTATCTATAAAATTCTATCTGGCTAGGCTGGCAGCCTTCACACTATACGTACACATCCCATAAATGCGCAATTCCATATTCTATGCATGTTGAAAATGGTGCATTGTAATACATATTGATGTTATCTGGTACTAGTTTGGCTTGTTAATACCATGTGACTGATTTATGTTATCATGTTACAGAGTCTGGGCCCCTAGTCAGTACTCCCATCCACAGGAGATGACATCAGCATGCTCGACTTCTTCCTGTAGAGTTAGACTCTAGGAACCAGAGAGGACATCCAGACAATGATGACAATGAGAGACCATGACCATCAGTGGCCATCATGACAGCGAAGTGATGGTGAAGACCTCCACCACCCCAGCCAGATGACCTGATGGACTACATCTGTGATGTGGTGACAGATATTTTCCAGATGCAGATGTAGGACCTCATGGGAGTGTTTTTACAAGACATACCACAGACCATGCATGACTCTTTCTGGAAGATCATGAGTGAGGTCAACTGTGATGTTCAACCTGACCAAGGAGGGGCCTCTGGACCCTTAGCATTGTCTGTGTTCCATTCATGTCATGCTGACACCATGGTGTATTGCTGATTAGGTTTTCTTTCATTTATATGCACATATTTGTGCACCTGTACCCAAGTTACTATCATGCTTTTACTATGTACTTTGTGATGCACACTTCACAATCAGGCTCTTATGGGGCCATGTCATTTATCTGCATTACAATACATTTTCAGAAGTATCGATTGTAGTATAGCCATTATGTAACACAGCCATACACTGCTGTCATTTGTAATGACAGTGTTACAGGCGGGCAGCTCATATAGCCCTAAGCTTAGCCTGTGGCATATCTAATCTGTGTACTGTGGCCCATGATGTTGTCAGTTATGATCCTGTTTGACCTTGTATGTAACAACTAGGTGCTGCACAGATTGCAGTCCACCACTGGCCACACAGCTGTCATATTGACAGTGCTTGTGTAACTACATTAACAGGTGATGGCATATGGCATTTGATGGCCATTACACCTGCTAATATTAGTGACATTTCCCACATGTCATTCTCCTGTGATGGCATCAGCAAGTGGGTGACATAGTTGCCTATTTTGCATATGACTTTGGTGCCATGCTGGTATTGTGTATGTTTTTGATATATTTGTCACAGCAGAAAGGTTGCAATAAGTTTTATAATACTGGTGTGTCAGAGACTCCCATGCACAATTGGCCCATGTGACTACTGTTCATTGTGCCTTTGTGTCCCATGTATTGTCCAGTACAATTGTATTTTTGGCACTTATGCTTAGGATGCACACCTGTGAGTAGCCTATCTCAGTGCTATATGGCATTAATAAATTCAAATGATATGCAAAGTGACTTTTTTGTCCTGTTGGTCCCCTTTCATATGTAATAACACTTGCACTGTGCCACAGTACTCCTCACCCATATTTTTGTGGCACAAGACCACTATCTTGTGCCTTTGGCTTATTTTATGCAATATGTACATATCTTGCATCGGTATAAACTGTTATCTTTCCTCTGCTGTGCTCATTCTGCATAGTATGCCTGCTGTGTTTTGTATAGTTATACATCTGTGACTGCTGTGCTCATTCTGCATAGTATGCCTGCTGTGTTTTGTATAGTTATACATCTGTGACTGCTGTGCTCATTCTGCATAGTATGCCTGCTGTGTTTTGTATAGTTCTACATCTGTGACCCTCAAATAACACCCCAACAGACCCCTGTTATCTAGTCACATAACTGAATCTTACTCTCCCTTGTGGTATGCTATAGGTGTGTACACCTGTCTGCCTTTTTGGCAGTCAAGCATGTTATATTTTACATTCAAATTGATGTTTGTGAGTGTCCCACCTGTTGTAATAGGTTAGCATGGCAGTATATATGGTTATGTGATTGTTGACATATATTTTTTGCATGTTGCTCTACATGACTGTCTTATTTGTGTCACATGCACACAAGCACCTTAGATCCCATCACATGTAAAATTCACACATGTCAGAACTCTTCTCTTGCTGCATGCACATTGCAGCCTCCTTCATGTCGTACTTGCAGTCTGTATTGTGTTGTGGACACATGCATGTGTGATGGTTTTACTCATGTGCCTGTTCTGTGTAACAGTTTTTCAGACATGTTGTTCATTACTGATAGTGTCATAAAGTGGCCATTTCCATCCCCATTATAGCTTTTTGTTATGTGTTAATGTATATGTTTATGTGCACCTTTGTGTATCATTGGCCTGTAGGCGTACTGTGCTTTTAGGACAACTCTGCCACCATGATAAGCTATCATACACGTGCGATTTATATCCACACACTGTAGTGGGCACTGTGATGTTTCAACCTGTATGCAATTCTGACTGGTTGTTTCATGTATTCCCATGACATGCTTTACATACTTCCTGTATATCTGTTAATGAACTAGCTCATGTTCATTTGTCATGTTTCGTTGATATTTTCTAATATATCCCTATCACCGTAATTCTTCTGCATGGCAACCTAACACTTCATGCCATTATTGAAGGTATGCATGCTGATCATTCTGGACATTCCAGTTGTATGACAGGATTGCATGAAACATACCTACATTACATATGTGAACACCATCTGTGTTGTCCCTGTCATGTAACCCCTCCTGTAACAATAGTGTCTCAGTTCCCCTGTCCAACTGTGTGGTGTGTGTATATTAATTTGGTTATTACACAGCCACATGACACATTTGCTGTAGTACTGTTGCTTGGCTCTACACATAGGTGTTTGCACATTGAATACAAGGTTGAGGGTTTTAATCTTACCTCTGCCTTTGTACTCCTACATTTCCTTTTGTGAATGCAATCTGCCTTGATGTTGATTGGGTTACACTTCCACTGCTGATAGTCTACTGGACGATGATAGTTATGGTTTGCCATGTATTTTAATGTCGACATTTAGCAATTAGTGCTGCGTGTCATGTGCTGACCATGAGTTGTACTCCTGTTTGTATAACTGACACACAGTGTGCGACATCACAGCACTGCTTTATGAATTGGTTCATAATGTATTATTGTGGTGCACCACAGCTAGTATGCAACCATACAGTATTCATTACCTGCTAGTTACAGTTAGTGTTGGCAGTATGGCTGTGTATATCACTTTGCCATGATCAATATTTATTTATTTATTTATTTTTATATAGGTTACAATGAATTCCAAAAATATATATGTGGTACTACTTGATTTTCCCTTTGTATTTTACCTTGGAATATGCAAAATATTGCAGATATTTTTAGTGTGCCAGGGATATTGCAGATGTTCTTTTATGTTTTGTTAATGTCTTACCACATATTAGGGACAGGTACATTTGGTTTTGTGCACGTCATTCACATAACTTGCTAATGGGACCATATCTATTTATGGACAATTTTGTTTTTTTAAGCATGCAATTTCAGGTTATGTCTGATGCTGCACTGACATTACTGTTTACTGTGGCTGCATTATGATAAAGTACTCTTGTTATACTGAAATGCATTTGCATATTACTTACTTTCCTGCAAATTCTGCAGTGAACTCTGTGCACTCCATGGAGATCTGTGAATATTTTGGAATCGGACCCTTTAAAAGCTTCTCTAAATTATTCCCCTTCACTGGCTAGGAAATCCATACATTAAAATGTGTTCTTCCCTCAGGTGAAATACAGCATTCCACTTATTAACTCTATTGTTATCAAACTGCAGGAAATACAGTTCCATGTTGCACAAGGTTATCTCCCTACTGGTCGCTGTCCTAATTTATAAACTTTTCTACCAGGGTTTCTGAGCCACATTAGTAAGAAACTTGTCTGATCTTACAGGCAGCTAAGATCTTCACAAAATACTCAAAATATGCCTCACTGCTTCAGATAAATAAGCTCACAACAGAAGAAAAAACTTGATATTTACAAATGATAAGATATAGAATTAACTTTCTACTGAATTGAAAAGCACATTTCTAATTGCCTCATTTTTGATACAAAATTTAATTTATATTTTTCCCCAAGTTTGATATAAAGATTTTGGAGAAGCTGACACAGTAATCTGACACCTCAGGAAGCACACGTACACATGTATCACCCCAGGCTTCTGTAATGAGTTTTCTGACAGCTTTTAGAAAGACATCTGTCTTATGTTCACTGCAGTGTACCTCTGTAATGTTAAGCGAACAAAGGTTTGTTTAGCCATTTTAACGACACAAACTTTTCTGAACTTTTTCACTGCGCTTTATTGTATCCTTTGTAGTCTGTATTTTTCATTGTGTGATGCACACTCAAACAGTTCTGTGTTGTTATGACTAATCATATCAAATCTATAAACAATCAGACCAGTATTCGTGTATCTAAGCATACTTTCCATATATCAGCTCTGTATTTTCACTCAGTTCTGTGCTGGTTACAGCTGCTGAATTTTATAGAAATTGCATCTATTTAGCTAGTGTTGAGTTACTGTCTTGAGAATTGTGGCCGAATCCTTGTTTACTATTAGAATTTGTGTCCTGACAAATTATTAGTGATTAGCTGGAAACACCAAGAACAGTATATCCCTTATAATGCATCTTAGAAAGCTCCATCAGTCTGCCACAGTATAGCAGATCTGGTTCCCATGGTATTTTCCAGTAAACCGTTGATGATTTTTACACGCCTAGTACATCAGTCTCAGCCCAACAACTAGAACTTTCTAGGCAGTAGTATTTCATTCATCTAGCTTAGAGGCCAAATTCACCCCTTAAATATTCGGTCTCCATAAAATCTCCCTATCAACTTTAATATCTCCCTTCTAACCTCTCCGAAAATCTCCATGACTAACATTCCAGACCTTTCCTGTCTGATAGCATGCTCAGCAGTCTGCTTTCACTTCTACTGTGGCAAGCATAATTGATCCTGGTGTTCTAAGATAGCGATGCAACTGTCTTATTCTTACCGATTGGACCCCTAGCAATGACAAATGATAGTATTACCTGCAAGAGATATATTTATTGACTTAAAGTGGGCATAATTGATCCTGGTGTTCTAAGATAGCGATGCAACTGTCTTATTCTTACCGATTGGACCCCTAGCAATGACAAATGATAGTATTACCTGCAAGAGATATATTTATTGACTTAAAGTGGGCATAATTGATCCTGGTGTTCTAAGATAGTGATGCAACTGTCTTATTCTTACCGATTGGACCCCTACCAATGCCAAATGATAGTATTACCTGCAAGAGATATATTTATTGACTTAAAGTGGAAGCGAATCGAATGCATAAACCGCTATCAGTAAGGATAATGAAATGTCAAGTACAATTTGCGTTAGCCTCCTAGAGTCCACTGCAGGAGATCATAGCCTTCAGTGCCTACATATGCACTTACGCACTTACCTTGATAACTGACCCATAGACATAAGGCACACAAAATCTATGTTGATACAGGATAGCAGATCTACGCCAGTAAGGCATATAGAGCTTAATTCTATCAAGAAAATGTTTAGTGATTTTCAACTCTATAGTTTAGCATACTGACTCAACATTCACCAAATGGGACAAGAAAAGAGTGGCAGTGAGCTACATGTCCAGTGTCAGGATCCATGATGGCACAACAGTTCTGAGGAGCCTTAACCCAATAAATGCAATTGTAACCTAGAGGTGGCTCATGAGAAGTGAATAATTTGGGGCCGTCCACCAAGAAGGGCATGCAGTGAGATATAATGGATCTTATTATATGCATGTTGGAAGGTGGAAGGACACTGCTCTGGAGTAATATCTTGGCTTTATCCAGAATGATGCTAAATATGAGTAGAAATTATTGGATTCAGCAATTGTCTAAGAAGCTGGGTACCATTTAAAGGGGATCCATATGTGTCAGCCAGGGATAAAACAGTGGATATTACTTCCTGTTTTGTTAGGGATGGCTTGCATATTTCACAGCAGGGTTTCTACATACTGGCAAAAACTGTTGTTCCCAAAGTATCTTTTATGGGCATAATACCTCTTTTGAACATCATAAGAAGTAATTAGGGACTTGGGGACCCAAGTAGATAGCAATCTCTCCTTTGACAATCACATTGCCAAAACGGTTAGAAAGACCTTCTAGATAACCCACCTTATCATGAAAGGGTTCACATCTAGATCAAGAGAGGTCATTGTGCCCCTCTACTCATCACTTATCAGGCCCATAATTGAGTACAATGCCCCGTTTTGGATGTACCTTACCCGAAACCTTCAGCAACTGAAAAGACCCCAAAAGTATCTCACCAAGAGGATCAAGGGGCTCAAACAGATGCCCTATGCAGTTCGGCTAAAGAAACTCCAGCTCTACTCAGTTGCATACCACCTACTCAGAGGCGATCTGTGTCTGACGTATAAAGCCATGTCCAACCCCAAATTAATGGACATGCTTCACCTCAGGAAATCTAAATCCCTTAGAGCCTCACGCTCCAGGGACCTGAACCTCAGCACAGAAATAAATAGGACATGCTGGAGGGACAGATTCATATCCCAGAGGCTCCCCTCATTCTGGAACAAAATCCCAATCCATGTCAGGCAGAGCTCCTCACTGACCCTCTTCAAGAGAAATCTTGACGAATGGATGGGAGATCGTAAGTTTACCCCTGGGATCTCTTCTGTGTCGCTGCTTGACAGAGGTACAGTAAACAAACCTTAAAAGGGCTACCTTCTGTGACCTACTATACAGAGGCATAGTCAACTAATCTAAAAGGGTGGCGAAAGCCAAACATACTCTGGCTAGGCTTATAAATGCCCTAGGGCAGATAGCCTAGTATCAACCTATGAACCTATGAACCTATAACTTTTCAAATTTTAATCTGAGTGATATCTAGGTAGCACTACTCAATGTTAACAGTCAAAACAGAAAGAGATGTCTGAGCACTTACCTATCTGTGTCATTACTGAAACCTGGTTACAGTGCAATGAGGACACTCCAATATACTAGGGTACAAAGCCTACCATACCTTCAGGCCTAATGGAAGTATAGCAGGCAGTATATATATTCATCAGATACACACAGCATCACCTCATCTCTAATTAACACTGGCCCTAATTTGCAGCCAAGAGAGATGCAAATCATGCTAAATAAATTCAACTATTATATTATAGCTAAATAGAGATATATAACCATATCCCCCACAGAGGATAGCATTTATCTAAATATTCTGGAGAGAATAATATTAAACCAAACATAATCCTGTTGAAAGACTTCAAATACTTATCAGTTGGCCAGTTCATATACACCATGAATAATAAATAAGCTGAACATTTCAAGAATTTCATAAATTCCAATGTGCTATAGCAAATAAAGTATCAACAAGAGTCTCTAATATTCTAGACATGCTTCTTATAAATTTATTTCCAGTCTATACCCTACACAACATCTTCCCATCCCTCGTTAGATGTGATCACAAATCAGTCATCTCTTCTTTCAGAATCAGTCACTCCTCCCCACCAACAAATGAATCAGGTTATACAGACTTCTCCATGGCAAACCTATTTCAGCTTGTAGAATATTCAAGCAGGTTCCCCCACAGCTTTAAACCAAAGGACCCGACAGGAAGGGTCACTACCTTCAACTGTGACTCCTACAAGGACCTAAATAGATGTACTGAGAATTCAGTATCCATCGGCCCTAAGTATAGCAGTAAATTCACAAAGCCCTCTGATGAAACACTTATAGTAATAAATTGTATAGCAAAAGAACAAAAAAATAACAAAAAGCTATACGAAGTTCCTTCATCTCATGAATATGCTAAAACAGATGAGCAAAGATTGTAAGAGTACTTTTAGGAAACATACATGTGAGTATGAACATAATGTTGAAACAGTTACCAAAAGGATGCTACAAATGTTTCTTCTGTTATTTTAGAAAACTCAGAAATAATATCAAACAATGTGGCAAGCTAGTCCAAAACAATTTAACATGCTCTGACTCCAAGAATGTAGTTAACATCTTAGCAGATAAGATTTAGTGTAAATTTTACCCTCCCTACCCAAGTTGTTCTCCACAATACTTCTCAACTGTCCAGAGTTTTGCAGAATGTTCAGATTTTTCACTCTTATTTCATGGCCTGTTTCTTGTAAAATATGTTGTTTTCTGACAAATCACTAGGGATTGCAGTCACCAAATAATGACAGACATTTGAGTTTCAGACTTTGCTCCCTGTCCAAAGCCAAGAATTATTTCAAGGTTGCAGTCTCATAAGTGGCAAGTATGTTTTATCTCAGCATGTTATCCTTTGGTTTTATGCCTGAAACATAGAGAATGGTCGTTGTGATGTCCCTATATAAGGGTGGCCCCTCCGTGGACCTGGCAAATACAGACCTTCAATGCTCACCAGCTTTATACGTAAAGCATTGGAAACAGTGATAACAGTGCATATTAATTCAGCCATAAGAAACCTAACTGACATATATCTAAAGCCAAAGGGTAGAACTTAATGTTTTTAACTGGGTAAGTACCTATAAAAATGCTATTGATGGTGTGAACAGTGGCCATAGTATACACAACACCCACCCTGATCTGGCTAAGGCTTTTGACACTGTCACCATACTGAGTTTATTGAGTAACTAGTAAAATACAGTGTTAACCAGTATTACTCACTGATTTGCTATTTGGTTATCCAATAGATTCTAAAGAGTGAACGTTGCTGGAACACTTTTCACACAGAAAATTATAACTAGTGGATCTCTACAAGGATTATTGTTAGTTCAGCTCCTGTTTTGAATTTATTTTCAGACATCCAAACCAATGTTCCTGAGTGCTGGTTATATAAATATGCTAAAGACTGCAGTCCAATACATGTCGCAAAAACTTTTTAATTACTATAAATAATGCACACAAAAGCACAGACAGATGTGTGTTTTTATCTGTGCTTTTGTGTGCATTATTTATAGTAATTAAAAGTTTTTGCAAGACATATTGGACCATGCTTTTTTTTTCCTATTTGGTTGTCACTTGGTTTACTTTAGTCCATACAGTTGCCTGTTTTTTTCTTTAGTTATATGCTAAAGACTGCAAACTGAGTGATTAATCCTAGGATATCAGTATGCTTCAAAGCAGCTTGATCAAGTGCACACCTGGTATACAGGGAATACTTCAAACTCAGTGCAAAGAAATGCAGTGTAGTAATGTTCAGAAAAAATAAAAATCCTATTCCTATGAGTGATAAATAATTTACCTTCAGATACAGTCATAAAAAAAACAGGATACACATGTGGCCAACTTACTTACACAGAACTGATTATCATGTCTTCAAACTAGTCAGAAATACTTCTATCTCACCAAATTAATCTCAAAAGGTATATCTCCTAGTTCAAAGAAATCATTGCACCTATGTATTGCTCCCCTATCAAGCCTATTACTGAATAAAATGTCTCACTAGTATGTACATGTAGCCCAAGTAGATGACCCCCCAAGAAAATCAAACATATTATATTCCTAAACGATGTTATCATATTAGCGCATCTTTCCTCATACACTGTCACTTGCCAGCTACTAGATGGGAGAATCTATATTTCATTTTTCAAACCATGAAAGACCCATTCCTGTTTGACTCGCTGCTCCTGAGCAAATACAGTGGCTCTTCATGCACCTGCACAAAGGGCTATAATTTACACTGACAAATAAAACAAGACTCACTGGAAGGACTGGTTTCATTACCCAATGCAGTCCTAGTTTGTAGAATAAACTAGCAGTCCAGGTCAAACAAAGCACCATCACTGCTGCTTGCAAGACAAATCTCAATGAATGTAATGAACGGATAGGAAGCCACAAATGCACACCAAGGCTGTCAGGCTTGGCCCTCCCCAAGAAGTACGGTGAACATACCTTAGGTTCATAGGTGTGTACTAGGCTAATGGCCCTGGAGCCTTTACAAGCCTAGCCCAAAAAAATTGCCCAGGCACCGTGCCACCTGATGTTAGTTCACAGTGTCCCTATCCAGTAGGGCAGCTGAAGTAATCCCTGGGGTAAACTTTCTGTTATCCATCCACTCATCAAGATTTCTCTTGAAGAGGGTCAGCGAGGTGCTCTTCTTGACATGAATGGGAAGCTTATTCCAGAATATGGGCAGTCTTTGAGAAATGAAGGTGTCCCTCCATCATGTTCTGTTAATTGTGGTAATGAGGTTGTGATCTCTGGAGCGTGTGGCACGGGGGGATTGGGATTTCTTTAGGTGTAGCATTTCAAGTAGGGCTGGGTCGGACATGGCTTTGTAAGTTAAGCAGAGATCACCTCTAAGTAGACGATAAGAGACTGAGAACAGCTGAAGTTTCTTGAGTCTGTCCATGTAGGACATGTGTTTAAGGCCTAGGATCTTTTCTGTGAGGTACTTTTGTGGCCTCTCCAGCTGTTGTAGGTGTCTGGTCAGGTACATGCCAAATGGGGTGTTATATTCGATGATTGATCTAATGAGGGATGAGTAGAGAGGGATGATGACCACTTTCTTCCTGGATGCAAAACCTTTGGTTATCAGATGTGTCACGTGGAAGGACTTTCTGACCACAGTGGCAATGTGGTGGTCGAAGGTGAGGTGGCTGTCAACTTGGATGCCCAGATCTCTTATGGCCCTTCAGTGTTCACTGGGCTCCCATCAACATGGTAATTCATGGGAACTGAGTTTTTTTTTCCAAAGGGGGTGATAATGCATTTTTTGGCAGTAAGCTTCAGGGCATCATTCCAACACCAGTCATTGCTCTCAGAGAGGCCCTTTTTTAGGATGTCTGAATCACTTGAGGAGTTGATAACAACTCCTAGCTTGTAGTCATCAGCCAGACTCCTTCTGTATTGGCCTGGACTTCTGAGAAGTAGATGCCAAACAGGAGAGGACCCAGGACTGAGCCCTGTGGGACTCCACTCATGACTGGTTGACAGTCTGACTTGGAATCCACAACTTTCACTCTGTGGGTCCTGTCATTGAGCCAATTTGCAACCCACCTAGTGATGTAAGGGTTGATGCCTAGTTTGCTGAGTTTATCAGTGATACCTGAGTGGGGAATGGTATCAAAGGCCTTGGCCAGGTCAAGGTAGGCTGTATGCACTGCTTTACCCTCATCCACAGCCTTGGTGACTGCCTCAAAGAAGTCAACCAGGATCAGCAGGCAGGATCTCCCATTGGCAATGCCAAACTGTGTGGGGTCAAGAGTTTGGAGATTGTCTGTATCTTTGTTAAGCAGGTCCATGATGATGTGCTCCATAGCTTTGCATACCAGACTCATCAGGCTAATGGGGCGATAGCTACCAGGGTCTGAATCTGCTCCCCCTTTATGGAGCAAAATGACTGTAGGAGTGAGCCATTCATTAGGGACATAGCCTGAGGTAAGGCTGTAATTGAACAGGAGACACAGATGGGGTTCCAGTTAATTTTGTAGCTCATGTAGGGAGCAGCCAGGGATATTATCAGGTCCCATGGATGCTGTATTCTTGGCTTTGGACAATGCAGCTTTTACCTGTGCCACAGAAATGGTGGGTACCAGGCTTTCTTCTGGTATTGTGATAGAGCCCTTGGGGGGGTAAAGTTAGCAGTGAATCTGTTGGCCAGTATGTTGGCTATATCTGTTGGCTCAGTATAGGAGGTGCAAAAAACAAAACTCAGCCAGCAGGTCATGGCAAGCTCTATAAATGTATTAGCTTGTCTAAAGCATAATAAACAGACCGCTCAATTATATATCAGCCTTCTTCAGTGTTAAAATAAAATGAGAACTGTAGTACCCTTTATAATGAACATACAAACTGTTGCTGAGGCATGATTGGTTCCTTACAAATGTTCATTCAAACCAGGTGCAAATAGTGCCCCTAACTTAATTATCCATTTATTTTCTTTTGAATCCAAAAGGCTATGCCATCCAGCTTTGTTAGATCTGTTTCTCATGATTTTGTTAATTACTGTAAATCTGAATGTAGCATTAGGATGTTTAATTGTATGTTTTATAATGCATTACTGGGTTTTTTTATCTCTTATCCCACTAAAGTGTTCTGAAATTCAGATCCTAAGGGGACGGGACATCTGTCCAGCATAAAAGGCATGGCAACTGCAGGTTGCTAAATAAATGAGCCATTCTGTACCACAATTCACAAAAAATTTAATCTGGAAAACATTACCCGTATTACTACAGGAAAACTCCTTAGTTTTATTCATAGCCTTACAATGAGTACAGTGGCCACAAGGTGTACAACCTGTAAGTAAGTCCCCAACCATAGTCAGTTGTCCAGAAACCCCCAAAGATCGGTTGATATGTTTAGAATGGCTCAATTGGGACCCTATGTTTCTCCTCCTGCAAAATGAGAACAAACACCTGTCCCCCAGAATGGTAGAAAAATAATCATCTGCTCTTAATATGTTCCAATGTCTCTGAGTGAAAAATATTAAGTAAAGTCTCCGTGTTCCTACCATAAGTTGTAACAAGATGGATGACAGATTGTTGGTTGGTCCCTTGTTCTTTATATTGTAATGTATTCGTCCTGTCTAGTGAAGAAACCGTGTTACTAGCACTCAAGACGTAACCCATTTGATAAGCTCTGTCCCTAAATCCATCGATAAGGTTATTCCTATACTGCACATAACTATCAGGCTTGGAACAAATACGTTTCATTCCAAGAAATTGGGACTTGACCCTACTCAAAAATTTAAAAAGAAAATTGACCAATTTTTGACCCCACAATATTCCTATGAGTGATGAATAATTTACCTTCAGATACAGTCATAAAAAAAAACAGGATACACATGTGGCCAACTTACACAGAACTGATTATCATGTCTTCAAACTAGTCAGAAATACTTCTATCTCACCAAATTAATCTCAAAAGGTATATCTCCTAGTTCAAAGAAATCATTGCACCTATGTATTGCTCCCCTATCAGACCTATTACTGAATAAAATGTCTCATTAGTATGTGCATGTAGCCCACGTAGATGACCCCTCAAGAAAATCAAATATATTATATTCCTAAACTATGCTATCATATTAGCACATCTTTCCTCATACACTGTCACTTGCCAGCTACTAGATGGGAGAATTTATATTTCATTTTTCAAACCATGAAAGGCACATTCCTGTTTGACTTGCTCCTCCTGAGCAAATACAGTGGCTCTTCATGCACCTGCACAAAGGGCTATAATTTACACTGACAAATAAAACAAGACTCACTGGAAGGACTGGTTTCATTACCCAATGCAGTCCTAGTTTGTAGAATAAACTAGCAGTCCAGGCCAAACAAAGCACCATCACTGCTGCTTGCAAGACTAATCTCAATGAATGTAATGAACGGATAGGAAGCCACAAATGCACACCAAGGCTGTCAGGCTTGGCCCTCCCCAAGACGTACGGTGAACATACCTTAGGTTCATAGGTGTGTACTAGGCTAATGGCCCTGGAGCCTTTACAAACCTATCCCAAAAAAATTGCCCAGGCACCGTGCCACCTGATGTTAGTTCACAGTGCCCCTATCCAGTAGGGCAGCTGAAGTAATCCCTGGGGTAAACTTTCTGTTACCCATCCACTCATCAAGATTTCTCTTGAAGAGGGTCAGCGAGGTGCTCTGCTTGACATGAATGGGAAGCTTATTCCAGAATATGGGCAGTCTTTGAGAAATGAACCTGTCCCTCCATCATGTTCTGTTAATTGTGGTAATGAGGTTGTGATCTCTGGAGCGTGTGGCACGGGGGGGATTGGGATTTCTTTAGGTGTAGCATTTCAAGTAGGGCTGGGTCGGACATGGCTTTGTAAGTTAAGCAGAGATCACCTCTAAGTAGACGATAAGAGACTGAGAACAGCTGAAGTTTCTTGAGTCTGTCCATGTAGGACATGTGTTTAAGGCCTGGGATCTTTTCTGTGAGGTACTTTTGTGGCCTCTCCAGCTGTTGTAGGCATCTGGTCAGGTACATGCCAAATGGGGTGTTATATTCGATGATTGGTCTAATGAGGGATGAGAAGAGAGGGATGATGACCTCTTTCTTCTGGATGCAAAACCTTTGGTTATCAGATGTGTCACGTGGAAGGACTTTCTGACCACAGTGGCAATGTGGTGGTCGAAGGTGAGGTGGCTGTCAACTTGGATGCCCAGATCTCTTATGGCCCCTTCAGTGTTCACTGGGCTCCCATCAACATGGTAATTCATGGGAATTGAGGTTTTTTTTTCCAAAGGGGGATGATAATGCAATTTTTGGCAGTAAGCTTCAGGCCATCATTCCAACACCAGTCATTGCTCTCAGAGAGGCCCTTTTTTAGGATGTCTGAATCATTTGAGGAGTTGATAACAACTCCTAGCTTGTAGTCATCAGCCAGACTCCTTCTGTATTGGCCTGGACTTCTGAGAAGTAGATGCCAAACAGGAGAGGACCCAGGACTGAGCCCTGTGGGACTCCACTCGTGACTGGTTGACAGTCTGACTTGGAATCCACAACTTTCACTCTGTGGGTCCTGTCAGTGAGCCAATTTGCAACCCACCTAGTGATGTAAGGGTTGATGCCTAGTTTGCTGAGTTTATCAGTGATACCTGAGTGGGGAATGGTATCAAAGGTCTTGGCCAGGTCAAGGTAGGCTGTATGCACTGCTTTACCCTCATCCACAGCCTTGGTGACTGCCTCAAAGAAGTCAACCAGGATCAGCAGGCAGGATCTCCCATTGACAATGCCAAACTGTGTGGGGTCAAGAGTTTGGAGATTGCCTATATCTTTGTTAAGCAGGTCCATGATGATGTGCTCCATAGCTTTGCATACCAGACTCATCAGGCTAATGGGGCGATAGTTACCAGGGTCTGAATCTGCTCCCCCTTTATGGAGCAAAATGACTGTAGGAGTGAGCCATTCATTAGGGACATAGCCTGAGGTAAGGCTGTAATTGAACAGGAGACACAGATGGGGTTCCAGTTAATTTTGTAGCTCATGTAGGGAGCAGCCAGGTATATTATCAGGTCCCATGGATGCTGTATTCTTGGCTTTGGACAATGCAGCTTTTACCTGTGCCACAGAAATGGTGGGTACCAGGCTTTCTTCTGGTATTGTGATAGAGCCCTTGGGGGGGTAAAGTTAGCAGTGAATCTGTCAGCCAGTATGTTGGCTATATCTGTTGACTCAGTATAGGAGGTGCAAAAAACAAAACTCAGCCAGCAGGTCATGGCAAGCTGTATAAATGTATTAGCTTGTCTAAAGCATAATAAACAGACCGCTCAATTATATATCAGCCTTCTTCAGTGTTAAAATAAAATGAGAACTGTAGTACCCTTTATAATGAACATACAAACTGTTGCTGAGGTATGATTGGTTCCTTACAAATGTTCATTCAAACCAGGTGCAAATAGTGCCCCTAACTTAATTATCCATTTATTTTCTTTTGAATCCAAAAGGCTATGCCATCCAGCTTTGTTAGATCTGTTTCTCATGATTTTGTTAATTACTGTAAATCTGAATGTAGCATTAGGATTTTTAATTGTATGTTTTTATAATGCATTACTGGGTGTTTTATCTCTTATCCCACTAAAGTGTTCTGAAATACGGATCCTAAGGGGTCTGGACATCTGTCCAGCATAAAAGGCATGGCAACTGCAGGTTGCTAAATAAATGAGCCAATCTGTCCCACAATTCACAAAAAATTTAATCTGGAAAACATTACCCGTATTACTACAGGAAAACTCCTTAGTTTTATTCATAGCCTTACAATGGGTACAGTGGCCACAAGGTGTACAACCTGTAAGTAAGTCCCCAACCATAGTCAGTTGTCCAGAAACCCCCAAAGATCGGTTGATATGTTTAGAATGGCTCAATTGGGACCCTATGTTTCTCCTCCTGCAAAATGAGAACAAACACCTGTCCCCCAGAATGGTAGAAAAATAATCATCTGCTCTTAATATGTTCCAATGTCTCTGAGTGAAAAATATTAAGTAAAGTCTCCGTGTTCCTACCATAAGTTGTAACAAGATGGATGACAGATTGTTGGTCGGTCCCTTGTTCTTTATATTGTAATGTATTTGTCCTGTCTAGTGAAGAAACCGTGTTACTAGCACTCAAGACGTAACCCATTTGATAAATCCATCGATAAGGTCATTCCTATACTGCACATAACTATCAGTCTTGGAACAAATACGTTTCATTCCAAGAAATTGGGACTTGACCCTACTCAAAAATTTAAAAAGGAAATTGACCAATTTTTGGCCCTAGCTAGGGAGGAGGGTATTATCTCAGATTTTGATTTACAACAACTAATGGTCCCATATCCAACAAATCAATATATTTACTTCCTCTCTAAGATACATAAAGATCTGCATCACCCACCAGGTAGAGCTATTGTCTCGGGTAGGGGTTCTATTACTGAACCCCTCACAATACTTAACTTTGAAGCTACAACCTCTACTTAAGTGGGTACGTTCCTGACTTTGTGACACCACTAAGTTCTTACAGATTATAGCTGATACACAATTGGAACCTGGCTTGCTTCTCTGTACCCTAGATATGTCAGCACTATATACAAACGGTTCTACCTGACATAGTCGAAACCACACAACACCGACACACACATCCACCACCACGACACCTATTGACAGTCCATAAACACAAACCACCACATAACATATGGTGGGGATTTTGAAAAACGCCACAGAGCCCCCCCATGCATACACCACAACAATAAACCCACAAACACACACACATCACCACACACACAACCACACACAACACACAAACACACCCTTACAAGCCCTAAGCCACATATTAACCCACCTAAGGTCCGTCACTATACACTTACCTACCTCACCTAACCCTAACCTATACTTCCGCCCCTAACTCAACAACCTAAACTCTTGGCCCCCCTGCTAAAACCTAACCTAACTCACTTAACCCACCCTAACTCCCCTAACCTAACTCACCTTAACCCCCTATCGCTCCTAACCTAAACTCATAACCCCCCCTATACGCTCCCGCCCCTCTAACCACTCGCCAATCTCCACACCCCTGCGTCTGTACCACCACTCGTCACTTAGCCGGCATCGCACAGCCTTTCCCCATCCATCAATGTAGTGTCGATTAACCATCCTCGTCGTTCGTGTCATCGTCGGTGTGAGACTTCTGCATTGCACCGTCGCCTGGATGATCGTCGGTCTTCTCTCGGTCTTCTTCGTTCCGTCATCTTCTGGCTCTAAGAACCATACAAACATACCACACTGGACGGGCTTGATGCCCTGGAATACTGGTTGAATAGGTTAGATCTTTACCCCCCAGGTATGAAGGCTTGCTGAACACATACTAACTAAGAATGTCTTTTTCTATCGTGACCAATGCTTTTGGCAAATCAAGGGGACTGCTATGGGGGACTCTTTACACAGATTTATTTATGGCATATGTCGAGGAGCTCATTATTTATGATAGTTCCCACAATATTTGCCTAAATGAAATTGACATCAGGAGGAGGTTGCTGGATGGTATGGAGATCAGATGAGAGTTATCTGAAGGAATTTGTATGTTATCTTAACGAAAACAAATGGGGTATTCAATTCACTGCTAGTTATCATTCCTGTAGGATCACTTTTTTGGATGTATTGATTACTAGGAATGCAGATCATACCTTAGAAACACAGGTATATAGGAAATACCCCCAATACAATTCCCTTCTACATGCCTCCTGCTTTCATCCACCTCACATCTGCAGAAATATACCTAAGTCCCAATTTCTTAGAATGAAACATATTTGTTCCAAGCCTGATAGATAATTGAGCCGAAACCGGTTTGTTTATTACGCTTTAGACAAGCTAATAAATTTATACAGTTTGCCATGATCTGCTGACTGAGCTTTGTTTTTTGCATTTCGGTTTGAGCCGTACAGACCGTATGGGCAGGACATCACTTCAGTTTGCATTTCTGTATAGGAGGTGCCATTGTGCAATAACTCAGAGCAAATCTGGGTATTGCCTTGGAGGTTTTTGAAATAGCTATAGAAGGCTTTGTGGTTGTTTTTGGTGTCAGCTGCAATTCTGGCTTCATAGCTGGCTTTAGAGGATTTGATAAGGGATCTCAGCTTTTTGTTGAGACTGATAAGGGGGGTTTTCCAGTCTTGTGACTTTATTTTTTTCTGCAACAGTTTCTCCCTCCTGTTGTAGAGTTTATTGATGACTAGGGACCACCAGATTGGCATCCTTTTTTTGGAGCAGACCATCTTAGTTATATTTGGTATGGCAATGCCCATGCATTTGTGTACATGCTCCTACAGTTCATTGGTGTATGATTCTGCATTCATGCAGCTATTTTCCATTGACATGGGTGCCGAGAGGTTAGCCACCTCTGTTTTTAGGAGCCCAAAGTTGGCTTTAGAGAAGTTTATTAGGGTGGTCACTTTAGCAGGGGTTGTAGGCAAGATGGACATTTCTATAGTGATCAGTTTGTAGTCAGATTTAACCAGGGAGGAATTGACTATAGGTGTGGAGCAATGGTCTCCCATGTTGGTGATAACCAGGTCGAGGATGTTGCTTCCTGTAGTGGGGGTCAGAATGAGCTGGTCCAGGGCATTGGAATTGATAAATTCCAGAAAGTGTTGGGCCTGTACATTGATACTTGAATAGTTTTCTCAGTTGATGGACGGGTAGTTGAAGTCACCCAGTATGACAGTATTGGGTTAGACCTTGATAGACTTCAGGGTGCTTAGGAACATGGAGTGAGAGTCTAGGGACATGTTTGGGGTTCTGTAGCAGGCTATGACTTGTATCACTGTCTTACCCAGTGTTGGTTGCACCTGAAGTATCTCAGATGCATTATGCTGGGCTACCAGTCTAGAGGTGTCAGTATCCTTTAAGAATATGGAGACACCACCACCTTTGGAGCTTCCAGCTGTATTCTGTACTAGTGTTTAAACAAGCAGAAAGTTTGCATTTATATCTAAGCAAGTTATGGTCTTTGTGGCTGCTTAATGAGCATGGATCATATGCTCCTGTGTTCTTATAGCAGTTATGCTCACTGTGGATACTTCTCTTTCATTACTTCTTTTTAGTTGCTACTTATTAGAATATATCTCTGATGCTCAGATGTGCATTTTAAATCATGATTTTTTAATTGTGTTTGACTCGAATCACAGTTCAGAAAAGTCCATTAGGATGATTTAACAAAACCAATAATTAGCTGTATAAAATAACCCAAGGCAATGTAGGAGCTTGCAGGCCTAGGATGGCAAGCTGAGGGAGTCCCGTGTGTGTGTGTGTGTGTGTGTGTGTGTGTGTGTGTGTGTGTGTGTGTGTGTGTGTGTGTGTGTGTGTTTGTGACTATGTCTGTGTGATCTTTTTATATTCTAGTAAGGGGAGCATAATACTGTACTATGTATGCCCAAGAAACAACATGAACTTGTATGTTTTCTAAGCACATAAAACTATGTACGTCAGTATGCCAGAGACGTTGAAGATCTCCTATGATCACCCAACAGAGGGACAAGGAAAAAGGTTTGTTTCAAATACCTCAAAACAAGGTGCAAGTACTGAGCATTGCAAACCACACAGACTGAAAACAAAACCATTTAAATAGCATTGGGGCTACTTTACTAAAAGTATTTACGCTACTTTTTGAATATTTTTATTTTTCATATACTTCCTGACCTAAATGAAGAATGCATAAACACTTCAATTCTTCTGTCTCTCAGCTCTTGAATAGAGGATACAGTCTGTGTACTGTTCAGTTTTATTTGTGTGCTTTTAAAGTGCGTTTCCTCCTGATCTGTAATGCCATTTACTGTGACACAGCTTTGTTCTTTGGGGGCAAGTTTGACTGCAAACTGATATTGGATTAATCGGTTCAAACTGGATTTTATCAGGGCCGGTGTTAGCATTTTGGGGGCACCCTCAGTAAATGTCAAGTTAGGATCCCCCAAGGCACTTCCTGTCTAAGTATCATCCTGTCACTGCCCATCCCTTCTAAGCAACCTTTTAGTTTGTGCTGCAAACTTTAAGGTGTAGTATGCACAGACTGACCTATAGCTACAATACTACTATATTAGAACAGGTCTGTGTACCACACTATGTTGGCCTATCTCACAAAGGGACATTTACAGTTACTGGCATTTAGTTGCAGCAGTGACACATTACAACTCTATGTGCAGGTCTGGACTTAGGTGAAATGGAACCGTAGGCCTGCCATTTCGGTCCCCACCCTCCCTGCACATACACACACCCTGTAATCCTCCCATCTTGGGGTCCTCACACAGTGCACATTACTTTTTTCTTCCTTTTCTCACATTTTGCTTTACTCATCAGCTTTTTCAATAAGCGGTAACTTTCTATATGCTCTGAACTGCATTTTAATTTTTTTATTTTCTTTTTACACAACTTTTTTATCAATGATGGATTGAATAGAAATTATGACTAAGGTGAGTGTGAGGAAAGTGAAAAAAAAATAATGATTACAGTAATATATTCTACTTTGTTGCTCCTAGACAGCATACTGCCCTTACACAAGCTATAATAACATTTGTATACCTCTGAACACTGTGAGAAAAGTAAAAGAAACAATGACAGAGCTGAGTATATATTTTTTGGTTATAGAGTTTGTTAATTGTTGCTTAGTTCTCTGTTGAAACTGTTGTCTCACTGTTCTGAGAGACTGATCGGCAAATATACAGCGCTGAGAATATTTTTTTTGGTTTTAAAGTTTGTACTGTTAGTTGTTGCTTAGATCTCTGTTGAAACTGTCCACCTACCCTCCCAATGTTTGGTTTGTAGTTTAAATTTGGCTGCTTTTGCAGTTGCCCGCCCCACTGTAGATTTGATCTGGGACACTCCCCCAGTCCCATCTCTTTACCACATTCTACCTAATAAACTCTTTCTGCACTTGCTTTTAGTCATTTTTAATTTAATTGCATTTTTAAACTGTGTTTGGTCTAATATTGCTGCATACTCAAGTGTGCTAGCTTGCACTGCATGTGAATTGTTTTTACTACTGTTTTTGCTACTTTTCTGTAAAAAAAAAACAAAAAAAAATGTAAGCCTGTTTCCTACCTTTCCTGTAACCAATGTTACAGATACAGATTTGCTGTATCCAGGACTGTATGTAAGCTTCTGAGCCCCCCAAGCCTTTCTGTGTTGGAGGGAAGCCTTCTAGCTTATCAGTGGGAGTGGTAAGCACTAGGTAACCTGTCTACCACATAAGGAGTGGTTCTGGCCCAGAAATTGTAGTTATTGGCTGTTTGGGCAATCTTCCATCTCTCTCAACTTTCTGATTTGAAAGCCTGCATTTGCACTTGTTTCTGTCCTGTAACTCGTCTAGTGCAGATACAGATTCTTACTTTTAGCACTTAAATTTGCTTGTTCATGCTCAGCACTTGTTCAGAACTTGTAAGCACTAAATAAGCTACTAATTACTATAGCACACAATCTTCCTCATTACCTAGAGGAAAACAGTTTTTTACTTACTTTTTTCACTTGTTTAGAGAAAAACAGCTCTTGTACTCACTTTCCTCACTTATCTAGAGGAAAATAGTTTTTTATTCGGCCATGTCCAAGGGTCAACTCCCAGTGTTCTCTCCTGTCTATCTGATGAATCTGGGCATCTTGAGGCAATGTAGAAATTGCCTCATGTACACAGACAACCCTCTCCTCCTACCACCCAACACTACAACCTGTGAGAGATGCGCTTATCTAGCCAAACTGGAGGTAAAGCTCTCTCTAACCAAGGCTGAACTTGACAGTCATGAGGAGAAGGTAAACATTTGCACCACACCACACTCATCACATAAGTCTCACTAAATCTACACCACCAAAATCCACATACAGTAACACAAAAACATTTGCGGAGGCTCTCAGTAATAATCTGTTTAAATAACAGAGACCTCCAAAGTAGAAACGCAAGCAACCTCCATCCCCCAACACAACCCAAATGACACATAGCCCACAGACTCAGTGTGCCACTCAACCACAGCCAATAAGGCAAAACAACGTACCCAACACACTAGTCATAGTCAGGCACACTGATGTCCCACTCACCAGGCTAGACAAGGAGAAGGTTACTGTCAGCTGCCTGTCGGGTGCCAGAATCCGCCACATAAACCACGCACTCAGGTCACTCCACAACAAGTACAAATATGACTCTGTCGTTGTCCATGTTGGTGTGAATGACCTGACACGTACCTTCCTGGACTACATGAAAAGAGACATGGAAGAGCTCTCCAATCTTGTAGCCCAGGCAGGTATGACCCTAGCCCTGAGTAGAATTCTGTCATCGCCCAGAATGATACCGCAGTGCAAGGACAAAATGATTGACTTCAACAATTGGCTAAGCTTCTAGTGTCATTCTAAGGGGATCCAGTATCTGTCTGCTTGGGATGACATGGTCGACAGACCACAATGCTTTGCCACAGATGGCCTGCACCTGTCGCCCCTGGGATTCCGGATACTGGCTAAGGCTCTTGCTGCCCCTATAGTGCCTTTTTTAGGCAGGGTTCAAATAACAAATTCACCACCATAACAGGAGCAGGCAAGAAAAACTGAGGGTAATGCTACTCAGTGCTAGAAGTCTAAATCTAAAAATGCACTCACTCGAGGCACTCCTTAAAATGGAGAACATCGATATCTGTACAGTGACTGAGACCTGGTTCAAGGATCCAGAGAGCACCCCTGCACTAACAGGCTATAATTCATACCACACTTTTTGGCCATGTAACCTGGACCAAAACACCAAAGGCGGAGGTGTATCCATATTCATTAAGGATATCCACACCTCCAGGCTAGTTGCTCAGCATAATGCATCCGAGGTTATCCAAGTGCAACTAACTCTGGGCAAAACTGCAATCCAAATTGTAGCTTGCTACAGATCCCCCACCATGCCCCAGGATTCCCACTCCTCTTTTCTTGATGTACTGGAAAATATTAGGGTTCAACCAAACACCCTAACAATGGGCGACTTCAACTACCCCACCATTAACTGGGAAAACTACTCGTGTGCCAACTCCTTAGCTCAACGCTTTCTGAAATTCATAAACTCCAATGCCCTAGATCAACTTATCCACACCCCCACCAGGGGCAACAATATCCTAGACCTAGTCATTATCAACATGAGTGACCGGTGTTCCACACCTGAAATCAACTCCTCATTGGTCCAATCTGACCATAAGCTTATCACCCTTGATATCCACATCCCGCCCCACCCCCCATTAAGGAAACCACAGTAAAAAATTTCTCCAAAGCCAACTACATGCTTCTTAAGACAGAAGTGGTGAACTTCATGACACCCATGCAGATGGATAATGCAGTTACAACTGCTGAATCCTACACAAATGCACTCTATAAGCACTTACATGAGTGCATGCTTCGTGCTATCCCAAGCAGAACCAAGATGCTATCCTCCAAAAAAAGGAAGCCAATCTGGTGGTCCCCTGCCATAAACAAACTGTACAACAGAAGGAAGAAACTGTTGCAAAAGGGAGTAAAATCCCATGAGTGGAGGAGCTCCCTGGTCAGCCTCAGTAAGAAGCTGAGATCCCTTATAAGATCCTCCAAAGCTAGCTACGAAAATAAAATCACCACTAAATCCAAGGACAACCACAAAGCATTCTATAGCTATATCAAGAATCTAGATGGCAACACCCAGAACTGCTCTGAGTTACAGCACAAAGGCACGAAAATTACAGAACCAACTGATATTGCCAACATCCTGGCAGATCGGTTCAGTGCTAACTTTAGCCCCCTCTCACCCCCTAAAGGGCCCATATCTATGCAGGAAGAATGCAGAGTCCCTGTAATCACAACTACACAGGTAAAAGCTGCACTCTCTAAAGCCAAAACACAGCATCCATGGGACCTGACAACATCCCAGGCTGCGTTTTACACGAACTTCAGAACAAACTGGCTCCCCACTTAAGCACCATGTTCAATAATAGCCTTGCAACAGGCTTTGTGCCCACTGAATGGTGCACAGCAACAGTTATCCCACTCCACAAAGGGGGAGCCACCACTGATCCCGGGAACTATCGACCTATTAGCCTGATGAGTCTGGTCTGCAAGGCCATGGGACATATCATCATGGAATTCATAAACAAAGACATTGGTAACCTCCAAACTCTGGATCCCACCCAGTTCGGGTTTTTTGAAAGGCAGATCATGCCTCCTGAACCTGATCGACTTCTTTGAGGCAGTCACCAAAGCCGTGAATGAGGGTAAGGTGGTTCACACAGCCTATCTTGACCTCGCCAAGTCTTTCAACACCATCCCCCATTTTGGAATTATAGCTAAACTCACTAAACTAGGTAAAAATCCCTACATCACAAGATGGGTTGCCAACTGGCTCACTGACAGAACCCACACTGTAAAAGTTGCAGACTCCAAATCTGACCTCAAAGCAGTGACAAGTGGAGTACCACAGGGTTCCGTCCTGGGACCTCTCCTCTTTGGTATCTACTTCTCTGAAGTACAGGCTAACACAGAAGGCCTCTGGCTAATGAATTTCACAGATGACTGCAAACTAGGAGCCATAGTCAAGTCCCCAAATGATGTGGACATCCTACAGAAGGGCCTCACTGAGACAGATGCCTGGTGTCAGAGCCATGGCCTCAAGCTCAATGCCAAAAAGTGCAGTATCATCCCCTTTGGTAAAAACTCTGTACCCATGAACTACTACATAGGCAGCAATCTACTTAACACTGAATGCGTGATAAGAGACCTTGGGACCCAGGTGGACAGTAGTCTCTCCTTTGATAGTCACATCACCACAGTAGTCAGGAAGTCCTTCTACGTGGCACACCTCATCATAAAAGGGTTCTCATCCAGGAAAAAAGAGGTCATCGTTACCCTCTACTCATCACTCATTAGACCCATTATAGAGTACAACGCCCCTTTTGGAATGTACCTCACAAGACATCTGCAGCAGCTGGAAAGGCCACAGAAGTACTTCACAAAGAGGATTACTGGCCTCAAACAAATGCCCTACACTGACCATCTCAAAAAACTCCAGCTTTACTCCGTAGCATATCACTTACTCAGAGGTGATCTCTGCCTAACATATAAAGCTATGTCAAACCCAGAGCTGTTGGACATGCTACACCTAAAGAAATCCCAATCCCTCAGAGCTACACTCTCTAGGGACCTAAACCTTGTCACCACAATAAACAGGACATGCTGGAGGAATAGATTCCTGTCCCAGAGACTTCCTATACTCTGGAACAAGCTACCCATCTATGTCAAGCAAAGTTCTTCATTAGCACTCTTCAAGAAAAATCTTGATGAGTGAATGGGAAATAGGAAATACACCCTGGGGATCACTTCTGTGTCTCTGCTGGACAGTGACGCAGGAAAATAACTTTCTTGGGTGGGGTAAGCTATGATACCTTGCTGGCTAGGCTTATGTAGGCCCTTGGGCCGATAGCCTAGTACCTACCTATGAACCATACTGTCTTCAGCCCTAACACAACCTATAATGACCTTCTGTGCACATCTCTAAGTTTGACTGTGATGAAAATTAAAGAAGTAATAACCACACAATCTCCAGTCCCCCTTTCCCATATAACCTACAGCAGCTTTCTGTAAACACACACATCTGAGCAGGGCTGGTTTTAGAATGGGAGAGCAGAGGTCATTATCAGCTTTACTCTAACAGGGTCATATCATAGCCCTGTTCAGGTTAAAGAGTGTAATCAAGCAATTAATAATTTTATTTCTTCAACAAGCAACAGCTTTTGAGGGGCCCCCACACAGTCACAGATGCTTAAGGGAGCTCCCTGAATCCATTTATACAGTCTGGGGAGTGGGGGTCACCAGACTTCTAGAAGATCTAAGTGTCTGAATATTCTGTGATATATTTTATGCCATACCTTTGAAAATGAAATATAATGTTCTGTATATTATTTTTTTTACTATTGTGGAGCTTTTCTCCCCGGGCTTCCACTGAAAATGGGTTTCTGATCCAGTTGGACTTTCCCAGTTAACAAATGTCAAATAAATAAATAAATAATGTATATGTCCTGGCATTAATTGGTGTGTGCAAAGATAAAACTCAGTGATATTTCTTAGAAACACACACAAGCATAAGTTATAACAATACCAGTTTTGTACTTACTTCAGCAAATATTAATACACTGTGCGACACTGGTACTGCCACACCAGATCAGTGACTGCTGTTTACCAGTCATCAAACAGCAGCAGGGGTAAGTCACTTTTATTTACCTCAATGAGGTGTAATGTATATCTGTCATTGTCTCTGATTTCACAGATTTTGGTCATAATTTTGCTTTGTCCATCATAAAATGTTTGATTTGCTGATAAATCATTCAGGATTACAATCAATAAATCCTGACAGCGTTTTTATAGTTCTTATGGTCCAAAAAAGTGCATGTTGATGCAAAAGGTGTTATTCTATTAACTTTTTAAGTGAATTAGAATAATATTTAAGACATGTTTCTGATTTTAAGCCTTTATTCTGCTATTATTTATAACACTGGCTGAATTCTTCAGCAAAGAAGTTGAGAGTTATAGTATTTGGTGTTCTGCCAGTATTTATAAAACTTCCTGAAAGAGAAAATCATCCCTGAAAACTGGAAGCGTCAGCTCTTCATAAATCCCAGGTTTGCAATGAGATCAGTCACTCTGGGCTGTTGATCTCTCTAGTGCTTAGCTTGCTCATGTTCATCATTAGCTTTATCCTATTAGGGTCATAACACAGCCCTGTGCAAGTTAAAGATCATAATAGGTTCATAGGTTGGTACTAGGCTATCAGCCCTAGGGCCTATACAAGCCTAGCCATAACAATTCCCTGGCTATTTCCTCCCACATTATTTACTTTCCTGGACCCCTGTCTAGCAGGGTGACTGACGTGATCCCTGGGGTGAATTTCCTTTCTCCCATCCAATCGTCAAGGTTCCTCTTGAAGAGGTCCAAAGAGGCACTCTGCTTGACATGTATGGGCAATCTATTCCAGAGTCTGGGGAGTCTCTGGGTCAGGAACCTATCCCTCCAGCATGTTTTGTTTATTGTGATGACAAGGTTTAGATCCCTGGGGCGTGTAGCTCTGAGGGATTGGGATTTCTTTAAGTGTAGCATGTCCAACAGCTCTGGGTTTGACATGGCCTTGTATGTTAAGCAGAGATCGCCTCTGAGTAGACGATATGCGACAGAGTATAGCTGGAGTTTTTTAAGGCGGTCAGCGTAGGGCATCTGCTTTAGGCCTGTGATTCTTTTAGTGAGGTATTTCTGAGGCCTTTCCAGTTGTTGCAGATGTCTAGAGAGGTACATACCAAATGGGGCGTTGTATTCTATAATGGGTCTAATGAGGGATGAGTACAGTGGGACAATGATCTCCTTTTTTCTGGATGAAAAGCCCTTTGTGATGAGGTGTGCCACATAGAAGGATTTCCTGACTGTTGTGGCGATGTGGTTATCGAAGGTGAGACCACTGTCCACCTGTGTCCCTAAGTCTCTTATCACACTTTCTGTGTTTAGTGTACTGCCACCTATATGGTAATTCATGGATACATGTTTTTTCCCAAAGGGAATAACAATACATTTCTTGGCATTGAGCTTGAGCCCATGGCTCTGGCACCAAGCATATGTTTCTGTAAGGCCCTTTTGTAGAGTATCCACATCATTTGGGGATTCAATAATGGCTCCCAGTTTGCAGTCATCTGCAAACTTTGTTAGCCAGAGTCCCTTAGTGTTGACCTGTACTTCAGAGAAGTAGATGCCAAACAAGAGCGGCCCCAGGACTGAACCCTGCGGTACTCCACTTGTCACTTGTCTGGAGCTGGATTTGGAGTTGGCTACTTTTACAGTGTGGGTTCTATCAGTAAGCCATTTAGCAACCCATTGGGTGACATAGGGATTAATGCCCAACTTAGTAAGTTTATCTATGATTCCAGAGTGGGGGATGGTGTCAAAGGCCTTGGCAAGGTCTAGATAGGCTGGGTGGACCACCTTACCCTTGTCCATGGCTCTGGAGACTGATTCAAAGAAGTCAATCAGGTTCAGGAGACAAGATCGGCCCTTCACAAACCCAAACTGGGTGGGGTCCAGTGTTTGAAGGTTGCCAATGTCCTTGTTTATAAGTTCCATGATAATACGCTCCATGGCCTTGCAGATAAGGCTTGTCAGACTGATGGGACGGTAGTTTCCGGGATCCAAGGTGGATCCCCCCTTGTGGATTGGGATAACTGTAGCTCTGCGCCACTCAGTGGGCACGAAACCTGAGGTGAGGCTATGATTAAACATGACACTTAGGTGAGGTGCCAGTTCATATTGTAGTTCATGTAGTACACAGCCCGGGATGTCATCTGGTCCCATGGATGCTGTATTCTTGGCTTTAGAGAGTGCGTTTTGTACCTGTGTGGCCGTTATTACTGGAATTGGGCAATCTTCCGGTAATGAGATGGGCCATTTAGGGGGTGAGAGGGGGGTGAAGTTGGCACTGAATCGATCTGCCAGGATACTGGCAATATCCTTTGGATCAGTATATTTAATGCCATTCTGTTTTAGCTCAGTGCAGATCTGAGCATTGCCATTTAGATTCTTGACATAGTTATAGAATGCTTTGTGGTTGTCTTTGGAATCTTTGGCAATTTTATTTTCGTAACTAGCTTTGGAGGATTTTATGAGGCATCTCAGTTTCTTACTGAGGCCAGTAAGGGAGTTTTTTGCATCCTGGGATTTTCCTCTTTTCTGCAAAAGTTTCTTCCTTTTGTTGTAAAGTTTGCTTATGGCAGGGGACCACCAGATTGGCTTCCTTTTTTTGGATGAGAGCATTTTGGTTCTATTTGGGATGGCACGATTCATGCATGAGTGGATGTGCTCGTACAGTGCCTTAGTGTAGGATTCAGCAGTTGAACTTTCAGTTCCCGTCTGCATGGGTGTTATGAAGTTTGTCACTTCTGACTTGAGTAGCATGAAGTTGGCTTTGGAGAAGTTTTTTATGGTGGTTTCTTCACTGGGGGGTGGGGGTAGGATGTGGATGTTAAGGGTGATTAGCTTATGGTCAGACCTGACTAACGAGGGGGTGACCATAGGTATGGAGCATTGATTTCCCATGTTGGTAATGACCAGGTCTAGGATATTTGAGCCTCTGGTGGGACTATGGATTAGTTGATCCAGGGCATTGGAATTTATGAATTCCAAGAACCGTTGCGCAAAGGTGTTGGGACATGAGTAGTTTTCCCAGTTAATGGCAGGGTAGTTAAAATCACCCAGTATTAGGGTGTTTGGTTCTATCTTAATATTTTCCAGTATGTTTAGAAAGGTGTAGTGAGAATCTTGGGGTATGGTGGGTGATCTGTAGCAAGCTACAATTTGGATTGCAGTCTTACCTAGTGTTAGTTGCACTTGGAGAATTTCAGACACATTGTGTTGGCCAGCTAGCCTGGTGGTGTGAATATCCTTGGTGAATATTGACACTCCTCCACCTTTAGTGTTTCGGTCCTGGTTTGGTGGCCAAAAGTGTGGTAAGAGTTGTAGCCTGGTATTGCAGGGGTGCTCTCTGGAGCCTTGAACCAGGTCTCAGTTACTGCACAGATATCGATGTTCTCCATTTTTAGGAGTGCCTCGAGAGAGTGCATTTTGAGGTTTAGACTTCTAGCATTGAGTAGCATTACCTTCAGATTTTGCATGCTTGTACCTGTTACGGTGGTGGTTTTGTCCTTTGAAGTTTGCCTAAAAAGGCACTATAGGGGTGGCAAGAGCCTTAGCCAGTAACCTGAATCCCAGGGGCGACAGGTGCAGACCATCTCTGGCAAAGCATCGTGGTCTGTCAATCATGTCATCCCAGGCAGACAGATACTGGATCCCCTTTGAATGACACCATAAGCTTAGCCAATTGTTGAAGTCAATCATTTTATCCTTATATTGTGGTATCATTCTGGGCGAAGGCAGGATGCTACTCAGGGCTAGGGTCATACCTGCCTGGGCCACATGATCCGAGAGCGCTTCCATGTCTCTTTTCATGTAGTCCAGGGAGGTACATCTCAAGTCATTCACTCCAACATGGACAATGACAGAGTCATATTTGTACTTGTGGTGGAGTGACTTGAGTGCATGCGTTATGTGGTGGATCCTGGCACCCGACAGGCAGCTGACTGTAATTTTAATAAGGAAATTCCTTATTTAAAAAGGAATTCCTTTAATAAGGAAATTAATAAATTTTTTTCAACCAGCTGCTACAACTTTTGTGGGGCCCCCACATAGTCAAGGATGATTAAGGGCCCCCTGCAGCCACAGGTATTGCAGGTATCTAAAGATGGCTATGTTGTTAGTTTTAATGGAAAGAACGTCCACCAGCAGGGTTTGACTATGTCAGTAGTAAAATATTTATTGGAATTGTGAAGCCTGTTACTTGATACCACACTGTTAATATCAACAAAGATGTCTTTGAATTTTAAAGGTGATATAAATAATAGTTATTACCCAGCTGGCTTATTAAGTATGCAAGATTACTGTATTAGCTTTTGTTGATATGACAGACATGTTACAAAATATCAAGATAAGATGACTTGCTGTGATTGGGGGGCCCCAGTGACTGCATGGTTTGTTGGTGCCTACACCCAGCTATGGATTTTACTTTGCTATGAGGCCAAAAAGACATCAGGGAAGTAAGTGTTGTTTATTTATTCCAATAGCATTTGGGTGGTTTCAAAGTGTGTTTACTGCTAATCTATTACTATTGTTTAGTGGACCACCATTTTGTTCAACTGGTTAATGTCTTCACCTCCCAAGCTCAAGATATAGAGTTTTATCATGACCTCTGGCCATTGCCTATGTGGAGTTTGTATATTCTTCCTGTGTCTCTGTGGAGTTCTTTTCACCTCCCAAAATCATGCTGGATGTTTCTACTTCAAAATCACTGAATAAATTGAATGAAGTCATTAACAGTAGCAGCACAGACTCTGGGTTGTGCATATCAGGGGAAGAGTTGTACAGACCAACCACGTTACTCATCAGATGTGCTATACAGAATCCTTAGATAGGAGAACATGGATCACAGACTGAATGCCATATCAGGGATAACCACTTGATGATGGAAAAATTGTCTTTAGGTGATTTGGTCAAATTGGCTGATGTCACCAAAGATGTATATAGGTATTTGCTGGTAATAACTAGGTTGAGGACCTGGCCTACTCTGACTTATGCCAGGGACACATGCTGATGGTGGGAGAAGGGTCTATGTGCCCATGCTGACCAGTGTTTGCATACTATAAAGCCCTAGAGCCCTAGGTTATTAAGCTACTGGCCAGCCAGTGTCCAGTTGCCCAGCCTGGGTTACCTGAGAGCTCTGTTTAGTGAAACCAGGATATAAACCCAATAAACTTGCCAGTCATAAACTAAGAATTGCTACACTGAAGATAAGTTCACTGGCAGGTCAGAGCTTGGAAGTGGAGGGCATGATGGTAAGGAGGAGACTGGACATCCTGTGCATCCAGTAGATAAGGGGGAATGACAGGGCAGCAAAGCCAGTTGGCTTGGAATCCAGAATCTACTACTTAGAGAGAGGCTGGAATACAAATAGTATCACAATTGTAGTGAGGGCTTCTGAAGAAAGTGAAGGATATCATCAGAATTAGAATTAGTGACAGACTCATGGAAATCAGTGTCCAGTGTAAAGATAGGACAGTATTTATAATCTCAGCCTAAGCCACCAACAGGGTTGTGAAGGAGAACACAAAAGTACATTTAGGCAGTGTTTGCAGGACCGACTAGATAAGAAGGACAACATGGGTTGTTGAGATCTCTGATGACCATATCAGCCTGGAGTAGGGTGCTCTCTCCAATGTAAACTGCTGCTAAAATGTGTTTACCAAATGTGACAATGGTACACTTCTTTGCATTTAATTTATGCCCATTTCTGATAAACCATTGATTATATAGTTTAACTCCTACTAAACTAATATAGCAGTGGATTTTGAGTCATTGTCAAATGTAGATAGCCATATGAGTGAGTTAGTGGTTTGGAGATTCATAAAGTAGATGCTGAACAGAAGAGGTCCCAGTACTGAGCCCCGAAAAATGTTACTAGTCACCATTTTGCTTTCGGAGATGGCATGTGCTACTTTATCTATGTGGGTTTTATCAGTCAGCCTGTTTGCTATCTATCTATCTTAGCATAAGGGTCAGTATTTTGGTATTTCAGTTTATTTGCAATTCCACCACAGACAATAGTGCTAAAGGCTTTAGTCAGATCCAGGCATCCTGTAGGAAATGCATGGCTGCTATATACAGCTTCAGAGACTTCACTAAATTAAGAATACATGATATTCCTTTGACAGAAGAATATTGTTGCAGGTCTAGAGAAATAATATTTTTATACTGGAGCTTGTGAACTTCTGAAAGACTTGTACTTATCCAGATGTCTCAGCAGGGCCAGAGGCATAATTAAAGACTGCACTCACCCTGCTTATAGACTGTTCTTGCATCTATCATCCGGAAAGTGTTTCCGAAGCATACATTGCAAAAATATGAGATTCAGAAACGGCTTCTTCCTTAATGTCATCAGGCTGCTGTAACCACTACACTCCATGATGGCCACCTGGGTCAGCAGAAACTGTCTCATATTGTGCATTAACCTGGTTACCAGTCTCAGCAATATTACCATGACTGTAACTTATAGGCCATCTAGGGCAGTAGCAATGCAGTAAAATATCTCTTCTTTCAGTGCAATACGTGTTGCGAATTAGTAAATTATCCATAGTGCAATACTCTAAGGTCCATAGTGCAATCCTCTAATGTTCACAATGCAATACTCAAATGTCTCTTTCTGTGCAAGGATCAGTGCAATGTCTTAACCAAATATCTGTGCAGTACTAAAGTCTCATGCAAGTAAGCGTTCACTTCATAAAGTGTTAAACTGTATTTCTTATTATGTGCAATATTAGTCTGTTTACCTGCATGTATGTGATGTAATAGCTAGGTGTTATATGTGTAAATGTCTGTGAAAATAGTCTATATGTTGTCTGCACATTGAGTCTGAAGAGATGGAATTTCGTTCAGTTTTTGCACTTGTGTGATTTCTGAAAGACAATAAAGTTTACTTTGACTTTGACTTTAGATGAAATTCATTCTATCATTTTGTAAATTAGACTTGTTGGGCTTATGGGTCTATAGACCTTGGGATCTGAAATGGAGCCCCATCTATGCAGTGGTGTAAAGATAGCCATTTTCTATACCTCAGGAACATATTTATTGGCCATGCTTAAATTAAGCAATTCTAGGAGGGGTTCAGGGGATATAACAGGTTTGGAGGTTTTCATTAAACAACCAGGTATTTCGGCAGAATGCAGTTAGAGCATGTTCCATAATGGAGAGAGGAAGGGGCCACGGCAGGATCATGGTCAAATGGGGCCCAAGCTAGGATAATTGATAAGCCCCCTCCAGACACAGCCCCTCCCAGCCATTCAGGTGTCCCATTACTTGGTTATGTCTTCCTAGTTACCATAAGCACTGTTCAAACCTCGCAGTGTGCATAGTATTTTCTGCTTTACTTCTACACTAATCACAGATATTTGGATTTAATTTAAAACTTTTATTTCAAATTTTATAGCACAAATACTGATGCACATTTGCTAAATAAAACAATACAATCTCACAATGAAAACAGACTTGACATTAACAGTAAACTTCTCTGCCTGTGAAACTCACATTAATTGAAACATCATTGAAACCCACATTCAAAGAAAATGCATCTGGCCAGTGACAGATAAAGTTTACCTTTGGGATGTTTTCAATATATAGGCCCCTTGCACACGATCTACAGAACCATGCATACCTACATGTGTTCTTTTATTCACCTTCCTGATTGTATTAAAATTACATTCTTTGTATAATACAGCTAAAGTGTGTTTTAAACATGTAGTTTTGAAAATTTTTCCAGTAAGCAATGAAACTAAATTTATGACACAATGACAAAACTGTCCAATTTAGAACATTTCAGCCATAAACAACCACTCGAACTTCTTTCATTACAATCTACCAACATCAGTTGATAAGCACAATCTCTGCAGAAGTAAAGGTTGTCTGAATAATTCCACACTAAAGAGATCTGTAACTAATAAAGAGGTTGCTGCTACCAAACAACTTTATATTTCAGTGTTTCATCTACAAATTCAGTATCTGCTGCCTTTGACAAATAAATTGCCTATGTTACATAAACAATGGTAAGCTGGTAATATTGCAATACCGAATGAATGGTGAACTGACAACAGGTACACCTTACTAGGCATCTCATCCAAAGGAGAACATACGACTGCAGCACCTCGACCCCCCATAGAGTACAACATAATATCAGAAATCCATCTACATGCTGTGAGAGTAGAACCCACAGCCTTCTGCATCAGAAACAAGTATGGTACCTGTTGTGCTTCTAATAATGCTTTTAAATTTTATAGCACAATAGTGATGATCATTTGCTAAATGACATAGTTGCACATTGTAAACAGACTTAGCATGAGCAGCAGTAAATTTCTCTTCCCTTGAAGCTCAGAAATCCTTTAAAAATGCAGAGAAGCTCGTAATTCCTTGAAAAATGCACTGAAGCTCACAGTTCTTGAAAAAATGCACTAGTTGGTGCAGATGATTTCGACTTTTATCTCCTATAATTAAGGTACAGGGTTTTAACCTGGCAAAGTAATCTGACATCCATAACTAGGACATTACACACCCATGAGAATCTTTTCAATTTTAAGGTAAAAAACAGCAGTTGCAGACCACATACAGACTGGTAGAAGTGTTAGTACACAGCAGAAGCACTTCAGAGTTGCAGGGGATTCCAGTTTATAAACCCTAAGCTTCACAGTTTGCATGCTGCTTATTATAAGTCTTTTCCAAATTAATTATTTCTTTCTAGTTCAAATATTTCTACAGCACAAATTTTAGCTCTTTCAATGTTATTAATATTAGGGGTCAAAATTGCCTGCAACTGTCATATTTCACAGAAAGACTCTTAACCTTCAGCTTTTTACAATTCAGCATGTATTTATTAAAAAGGGAAGTGAAAAAAAACTCCATCTTCTTGGTAAAACATAATTTTGTGCAGCTTGATAATTGGTGTATAGGATTCAGGCACTTATCTCTTGCAATTAAGGTGGATCTATATTAGTTAATCAAATGCACTATTCTCCAAACACCTCTTCGTTGAATCCAATTAAACAAAACTTAATCCATCGAATGATCGTTTAAGTGAAATACTTTCCCAGGGTAAACAACCACTTGGTCAACCCAGTGACTGCAACAAAATCAGCACTATTTAAAACCTACCCTAGTGGAGGACTGCACCCCCCCACACCCCCCTAAGTATACCAACACAGAGATCGCACTAAAGTGGAGAAAAGGGCAAATACTTGATGATGGCCCACTGTTTTTTCCCTGGGAAACACTTTGATAAAATGACCATTTGACGGAATAAAATTTTGTTTAATTGGGTTCGACAAAGAGGTGCTCGAGGAATAGTGATTTGATTAACTGATAGTGACCTAGTTAAGGTACAGAGTTTGAGCCTGATCAAATTCACTAACTTAGCATCCCTAACTAGGGCATTTCACATAAACACACACACACACACAAGCACACACAATCAAGCCAAAAATGGGCAGGCCTAAACACAGCTGGATTTGCCATTACAGGACTGTTTTCTGCAGTAAATCATGCCTCTGCTATCAACAACACATCTTCTAGTGAACAATGTGAATTCATTTAGGGCTTTTTCACCTTCCCAATGCATGCCCTAGTGTTCAAAACTGTCACAGTAGCCACTGAATTGCAATCTACACACACACACACACACACACACACACACACACACACACACACACACACGCACATACACAGATCAAGCCAAAGGTGAGCAGGCCTGAAACACAGCTGGCTTTATCATTACAGGACTGTTTCCTGCCAGTAAATATTATACCTGTTATCAACAACACATCTTCTAGTGTACAACATGGATTCATTTAGGGCTTTTCTACCTTCCCAATCCATGCACTAGAGTTCAAAACTACTGTCACAGTAGCGTCTGCATTGCAATACACACACACACACACACACACACACACACACACACACACACACACACACACACTCTTACCTGTGCTGCATTGCAACACACAAATACTGCTTAACTGTCCAGATACATACACACACACCCACACTCTCTTACCTGTGCTGCATTGCAACACACACATACCGCTTAACTGTCCAGATTTTTGCAGAATTTTCCAGATTTTTGCCTCATATTTTTGGACTATTCCTCATAAAATTTGTTGTTTTCTGGCAAATCACTAGGATGCTCTCATGATTGAAGTCAGTAAATAATGACATACATTTGATTTTTAGACTTCAAATCTTTCATAAAATCCATTTTAACACAAACCCTGTAATTCTAGCAACTTTTTAAGCTTATGAGAACAATATTTAACATCTGTCCCTATTTTTGGGACTTTAGTATGTCAGGCTTTTTCCAGATTTCTTAAAAGGTTGAGAGGTATGCACTAAGAGGTTGAGAGGTATGACACACGTGCACAGGCACACATGCACACACACACACACACACACACACACACACACACACACACACACACACACACACACACACTCTCACTCTCTCTCTCTCTCTCAACCTCTGCCCATGCTGGAAGAAGTAGATCCACAAATATTGTGTATGTTCTGCAGATGGATGAGGCAGGTTTTTAAATTCTGCATATGTGCAAAACACAGAAAGGAAACAATAAGATGACAATGCGTGCAAGTCCAGAAAGGAAAAAGCAAGCGATACATTTGTGAGTGTGACGACTACGCACAGATGCAAAAGACATTCTTAAAGAAGAACGCCATTAAAAAATAGTTTTTTTTTTTTTTTTTTAATTAAAAAAGCAAATGTGACTGCTCCCCCAGCCAGTGAGCCCTAGGTAACTGCCCAGGTCGCCTAGTGCTGGATCCAGCTCCAGAAGGGACTCAAGTGTTTCTGTTATGAAGTGTGTACCCAATGTGCAAGTATATTTACAATATTTTAGGTAAGAGTAAGTTTTAACATGATGAATTAATTCAGAACATTGCTGGGTGCTATTTCTTAATTGTCTGGTGTTCTTAAAAGAGTTATGTTTATCCTTGACTTCAGAAGCTAATTTTAATATGTTTTCTGCTTTGATCTTCTTTATGGTTCTTGCAAATCTTTGTTTGATAGAGTCTTTAATATGGGTATATTTTGTTTTCTTATAAGCCGTTATTAGCTTTTTCTTTTATTGTACGGCTTGTGAATGCTGACATTCCACCGAAGTAATTTTTGTTTATATTCTGCAATATATTTGACTCCAACAGGGCTGTTTGTTTTATACTATTGTTTAGGTAAGAATAAAATTCCTTGACGTTAGTTTTAGCTAAGGCTAAATGGGAACTGAAAATCATGCAACTTAATTTTGTGAGAACTCATCTTGTATAATTTTAATATGTTCATAATTTTTGCAACTGATCAGTGTAGAGAAGTTGATTGTGATCGGCTCTGATGCACAAAATGAGAAGATTCTCTATTTGTAATTGGATATGAGCACAGATAAGGATAATGTAAGACCAGCAGATGTGATGTTAGTAAAGGTGAAGTCAATAACGTTTCGACTCCTAGTGTGCTAGTTAACTATTTGCACAAGGGAGTTAGCATTTACCAAGTCTAGGAATCTTTGGACTTGCCTAATCTTTGTGATATTGAAGCTCCAGTTAATAAATGGATATCTGAAATCACACATCAGAAAAGTATTTTTACTTATTCAGTAAGAACAATTAGAAATCTTTCATGTTCCTCCACAAATATAAAAGGTAACCTATTTAAAGGCTGTAAATTGATAATGTGTCTTGTTTAGGATAAAGTTAAAGATAAGGTTAAAGTTCATTGAGTTGAGCTTGTGGGTCATGGGAATATATCTAAAATAATTGGGTCCCTAACAAGTATTAATACCGCCTCACAGTTTCCTGGTACTCCTGCTTGGTTAAGAGGGCATGATGTATCTACACAATATCCTTTACATGTAATACAAGCCTACCACTATGAATAAAAACTGCACTCCTGTTTTTCTGATTCAGATATTTACCTAGTGAGGCCTGAACTGAAAGTCCGAAATCTCACTTCATACAGCTATCAAATGATGCTATAAAATTACTACTAACCTCTTCTCTTTAAATTAAGCTGTTTTTTTATTAACTGTCATTGTAATGACATCTACATTTAAAAATAAAACTGAAAGGTTCACGTCAATTTAAGTGATCAACAACATTAAAGTTTTATCTGTGCCAGGCTGTCCCATATAAAACTTAGCAGAAAAATGAAAAAAAAGTATTTAAAGCATATGATAGTGAAAGGGCATACTTTAATAAACTTCCACAGAAAAAATGTGTAAGAATTAGCTGTGTGATCTCATACTTTTAATTTTATTTTTCGACTTTTGCTGTGCTTTCATAGCTTCTGGGTTTATATAAAATGGTTATGTGCTCAAATTCCAAATGTCCTAGTTTATCATATGCTGAAAATTATGTAATTTGGGTTAATCTAGTTATGATAAAAATGTGTGTCAGTATACTTTATTGCTCTTTCTGCTGCATATTTAATTCTGTACACTACATGGACAATTCTAAGAGCAGACATTAAAGTGAATCACAACACTTTCAATCAGAAAAGCACAGTTAAGTAAATGCACATGCTTTTTTCCTTTTATTATATCTCATACTTTGCTAGTTTCATAATGCTTTTTTCCATGATTATATGAATAGGGTCACTGATTTGGTAGAGCTGGCTGCTTTTCACAAATGGCAGGTTGTAAAAGCCTAACATTTGTGAGATGATGCTTTAATCTACTACAGTGGGCTATTGGGGCCCCCAGTGGTATCCATCAGGAATCATGTTTTAATGATATCCATCCTTTAAACCCTTTATGATCAAGAAATAAGCATACTGTGAACTTACTCCTGGATATTTTATGATTTGCTCTGCGATACGTTCTGATTTTTATTTCTTAAGGACTAAAGACAAAATGGCTGTGATCACATGATGCTTGTTAAAGATTAATACTTCATATTTACAAATATATTTAATTCCTGGCTAAATCTAATAAATATAAAAGACAAGCAGCACACAGTGGTTCATTGTTGTACTGGTTTGCATGATATGATGCCTACTTTGGCCAGTGAGATTTATAAAGCAGAAGAAAATATGTCTCCTCATTTAAAATGAGTAGCAGAATGCTACAAAATCAAGTATTATATCCGGCATGCTGTGAAGCATCACATTGGAGAAACATGCAGTATATCTGGTAAGGAATGAACATTCTTATATTATTGGCAATATAAGGTCATTTAATTCCTTTGATTTTATATTTGGTGCTATTGCGAAATATTTCAATTTACATGAATAGAGCAACAAGACAAAACTTAAAATAAAATTAGACATGCAAATTAAAAACATTAGCATTTCTCCTGTTCATATACAATGCAGAAATTTTAAAGCATTTCCAAAATATGGTAGTTAACTGTAAAGTTGTTCTGCAGCTGTGTGCAGCAGCAAGCTAAAAAATGTAATGCCTTTAATTAAAAGATTCCCTTTATGCACTGCCATTAATTAAGATCTGTTCCAAAATACTTCAATTTACATGAATACAGCAACAAGACAAAATTTAAAATAAAATTAGACATGCAAATTAAAAACATCAGCATTTCTCTTGTTCATAAACAATGCAGAAATGTTAAAACATTTCTGAAATATAGTAGTTAACCATAATGTTGTTCTACAGCTGTGTGCAGCCAACAAATGCAATGCCTTTAACTAGAATATTCCCTTTATGCACTGCCGTTAATTAAGATCTATTGCAAAATACTTCAATTTACATGAATAGAGCAACAAGACAATATTTAAAATAAAATTAATGTGATTTTCGGGTAAGTGACATTTCGATAATACAAAGTAGCCCCAGATATATATATATGTTATAATGTTTTATATATAATATATATATATATATATATATATATATATATATATATATATATATATATACATATATATATATATATATATATATATATATATATATATATATATATATATTTTTTTTTTTTTTTGGAAGCCTTGTCATTATTTAATTATTTTATTTTGACAATATTGTCTATTTTTATTATTTTTTTTTAACCCATGATTTATTATCACTTGTTTTATGTCTTTAAGAACAAGCAGACTGCACAAGCCCTGGACAGAGCAGATAGGACTGTAGACAATGATCAAGGTTCATAAAGCATCCTTTCTGAGTGAAGAGGGGCATGTATGTCAAGGAACAGACTACATAGCACTTACTGAATAAATACATTTCCCTCTGGTGATAGAACATGTACTTAAACAGTTTCCCTTGTTGTATAGTCTACTGCTGGGCCAACGCTGTGTGTGGGGCCTATCAGTGTATACTTGTACAATGTGTATGCATACTCCAGAGGGAAGATAATTGAGTGAATGCCCTCAATGACAACAATGTCATTGGCTTCTAGAACTCTTGATTTGCTGGAAATGGCTGGCTGTTAACTGGTAGATTTCTACTTTTAGGAACTTCCTGCTGACTGTCTTTTTGAAGCTGCTCTGCCTAGAACTGCACCTCCCTCTGGAGATTCTAGTAGTAAGTTGGATAGATGGACTTCAATAAATGTGTTTCAGCATTTAAGAAATGCAAAGTGAAGACCATCTATAACTGCCATGCCACAGAGAGGTATTGCTTAATGTTGATGACTTAAGCTTTCATGAGAATGATCTGGAAATGTAGAGGAGAGATTTTTAGAGGTAGTAATACGGGGAAAAGTAAAGTGGGCTTGCTGTTTTGAGAGAACTAGAAGGAAGACAGCTGTTACAAAATACTAATTTGGAAGGATTTCTTGCCATCAGTGTACACTACCACACTGGGCTTGAGTGTGTTCTTATTGGCTAAATAATTAACCAGCTCTCAGAAGAGTCTGGGGTTTAGTAAGGTTCCCACTCTGCCTTTTCCTCAAACATGTGATTTATACTGCATTGCATTAGGATCATAGGATCATAGGCAGTTACTAGGTAATTGGCCCTGAGGCCCTTGTAACCCTAGGCAAGTGTTTAGCCCATGTTTAGACAAGTCAGCACCCAAAGACCCTGTCCAGCAGGGACACAGGTAGAATGCCATGGGTGTATTTTCTGTTTCCCATCCAGTTATCCAGGTTGAGCTTAAAAAGGGATAATGAGGTACTCTGCTTAATGTCGAGAGGGAGTTTATTCCATAGATGGGGAGTCTCTGGGACACAATTTTGCTGCATTTTTCCTTCCTTGTAAAAGGGTTTGAAGTAGGACTAAATTATCTTTGTTGTCTTAGACACTGTAACTTTGGAATGATCTAGGAAAAGAGCAACTCTTCTAGGAAGGGGAAGAAACACATACTGGTAAGAAGAGGTCTGAGAAATACAACAGGTTTGCCTCTGTTTTATATTGTCTAATGACACCCTTCCAGCTGGGTTCAGTAATAGCAGGTATTGTCTACACAGTTAATACTGCAGTCCAATAGCAATTAATTCATATGTTAAGCTTTAGGATGGGGTATTTTCTGTATTTCATTTTTTAGTCACACAGATTTCTGTTTTGGCTTTTGATTTTATTTGTGTATTATAAAGATATGCTGGCAAATAGAGTGATAAATGTACCTATAGGTGTGTGTGTTTGTGTACGTGTGTGTATGTGTGTGTGTGTGTGTGTGTGTGTGTGTGTGTGTGTGTGTGTGTGTGTGTGTGTGTGTGAGATAATGTATTTTTTTTAATATATACATTGGAAATTAACCTCAGAACTGGCAGAAAATTATGCATGATCAGGTCTGGGTTTTGATTACCTGTAATGGAGAAGCCAGTGAGTAAGTCAAGGCTGTGCAAAGCAGATTATTAATGCTTAGAAAGTGATGCACTGAAAACAGGATAACAGTAAGGAACATCAATCCTGAGGTAAGGAAGATGGTAGGGAAGCTGCAGGTTCTCCCCAGAGATATGACTACAGAAGGAAAGGGTTTTGAAGCCATAAAGCAAAGGTAGGGTGGGTACATTATATGCAGCAGAAATGTAATGAAGATATATAGGAATAAGCAGGGAAGTGCAACATGTAGCCATTATGCAGCCATGTTAGAAGGAGAACAAATGCATATCCTAAAAGAATTAGACTTGGGTAATCATCGTGGGATCATACACTCAATGATGAAATGCCGCAAAGTGTGATATCCAATAATTACTTTAATATATGCTCTTCATTGGAATATTAATCAGTAATTCTTGTATAGCACAGTTTCTGGCATTTCATCTTTTAGTGTTTGATTTTATAACAGGTTGGAGAGTTTTTGATCACTGGATCATAGCCATTTTTTATGTACTCCCTATTTCTGAAAATTGCTCAGCTCTGTTGAATCAGTGATCCTATTCAATTGCTCAACTAGAAAAGCATTACAAAACTAGTAAAATATGAGACATAGTAAAAGAAAATAAAAAAAAAGATGCCTTTACTTAAGTGTGCCAGTCTGTAAAGAAATAAGTGAAACTAGTTTGTAATAAAGAATATGAACACATTTAAATCATGAACTGATTAAATTAAATTATATAACATTCAACAAACGGTGAAACCAAACATTTGGAAATTATTTGTAGACATTACATATTGACAGCAAAGCTAAGAACGTGTAACAAAAAAGTCAGAATAGTGGGATGAGAATATATTACATTTTAAACAGATTTTATGCCTCTGCAGACAAGCATAAGCATTGACAATTTTTTTTGCTGATGTAATTTGCATACTTGTTTAATTTTTTTTTTAACTGTCTGGCAAGGAATGGACTATGACTGTTAAAACGTTCACATCACCAATTACTTAAACTGATTTCAACCACACAGTTTTATTTTCAAATGTCTGTAAGAAATAGTAGAGATTACAATGGCAATTAAGTACAGGTTAATTTAAAGAGAGGAGGTTTTACAGCATCATCAGATTGCTGTTCAGTGGGCTGTGTTAAATTAGATCAGAAAATCAGGAGTACAGTTTCTACTCATACTGATAGGATTGTATCATGTATAAAGACTGCATTTTCTTTACCAGGTTTTATTTCCTGTCAGATATTCAGACATATTGGAAACTTATATCATAAATATTGGGCATGCCCAAAGATTCCAAGACTTAGAAACATGGACTGTTTTGAACAAATAGTTAACTCACGCACAATGTGTCAAAATCTTCTTCACTTCCTCCTCTCTAATATTGCACAAACTTGCATTAGTTCTGTAGTGCTTTCATCTCTGAAAAAAAAATGATCACAAATCAGAAATTTGCTTCTTAGGACATCTAAACTCACCACAATGAACAACTCTGAATTCAAGGACTTCAAGAAAGACAAACCTGTTATAACTTTATGAAGATATTTCAAAATTTATTTGCAAGATTTCCAGCCCCCAGGCAGCCTCGGCTGTCACTTCTGCCAATGAATTTTACTGCCATCGAATGTATGGCATGAACTAAGTCATCCTAATTGTAATCAAATATAGTGAGGACAATAACCCTGGTGAAATGCCAGCATTAAGCTCTATAATAAGAAAAGTAGCTAATTAAGGTTTATAATAAATCAAAATCTGCCCATATTAAAAAACTTCAGTCAAAGATCAGTGAAA